>NC_082681.1:132913064-133213064 GCF_025265405.1 Mesoplodon densirostris
TTGCTGGCTGGAGTAACCTTGGTTGTAGGTTTTTCCCTTTCATCACTTTAAATATGTCCTGCCACTCCCTTCTGGCATGCAGAGTTTCTGCTGAAAGATCAGCTGTTAACCTTATAGGGATACCCTTGTATGTTATTTGTTGCTTTTGCCTTGCTGCTTTCAATATTTTTTCTTTGTATTTAATTTTTTTTTTTTTTTGCGGTACGCAGGCCTCTCACTGTTGTGGCCTCTCCCGTTGCGGAGCACAGGCTCCGGACATGCAGACCCAGTGGCCATGGCCCACGGGCCCAGCCGCTCCACGGCACGTGGGATCCTCCCAGACCGGGATACGAACCCACGTCCCTTGCATCAGCAGGCGGACGCCCAACCACTGTACCACCAGGGAAGCCCCTGTATTTAATTTTTGATACTTTGATTAATATGTGTCTTGGCGTGTTTGTCCTTGGATTTATCCTGTATGGGACTCTCTGTGCTTCCTGGACTTGATTATTTCCTTTCCCATGTTAGGGAAGTGTTCCATTATAATCTCTTCAAATATTTTCTCGGTCCCTTTCTTTTTCTCTTCTTCTTCTGGGACCCCCATAATTCAAATGTTGGTGCATTTAATGTTGTCCCAAGGTCCCTGAGACTGTTCAAGTGAGCCCATCTTAATGATCAATCTCCCTCATCCCAAGTGGTTCTGAATATAACTTTTGCACGTATTTGTTTTTACTTTGTGTCATTTTCCTTCATAGGTGTAATATGTCACTGATCCATGTGATAGTGTATTATGTCGATGTCACCCCTTTTGGTGAATCATCTTAGGAATGAAAGAGGGTCCATGTGGGAGGCCCAAAGATGGGTTTGACAGGTCGGCTGCTGTATGTCTCCGAATTGTGTCCTCAAAGTAACTGAGAAAAAGACTCTGGACACACCAAGAAACTTGAGACTCTCTGGGAGATGAGGCATAAACAGCCTCAATAAAAGGCAATCCTGTTCATTCATCTGATGTTTGTATCTGCTGACACTATTATGAGTCAACTCCCAGGTGAAGACAAAGCACAAAATGAAAACATGAAGAATTAATCAGGATGCAATCCATCAGGAACCCCTGCGGAATTTGGTGCTCCTAGGAATGCAGATTCAGTCACCTAAGAAGCTTGGATTGTGAATTCAGGTCAACGTTTGTTGAACGACAAGCCAAAGAGAGATTCATCAGTCTCATATTTTCTTTTGCTCATAGGAGAAGACATACACATTTATTTGCAGAAACCTTCCTTCCCCTGCACGCCCTGCCAACCCCCAAACTAAAATTCTAGGAATGTTTTATTATGTGGGCTTTTATGAGAGACAGATGATATGTACACTGATTCATTTGCCAAGTTCCCAAAACCTCTACTGAAACAGGCATCTCTCTACTACACTCCCTAGAAATGACAGGCAGAGAATATCAACCTGTCTCTCAGTTAACACATACTTGAAGATCCAGGAAGTGCATCGGTGATACCCCGAGAAACTCTGTTGACTCCAGAAAGAGTGCACATGTTTCTCCCAAGCATGCACAGTCACATGTGGGGCCCTTTGCCCTTTCTTTCTTCCTCAGTCTCCAGACGTTTCTGCCTCACCAGGAACAGCGTTTCCCCTGCAACAATAGATTTCGCTATTGCCGCTGTTTCAGAGCTTTCTCTATCTGGTATTTGGGGAAGCAGTTTGGTAGGGAGGGAGGAGAGTGACAGAACAATTTTTGAGTGTCCTTCTCTGTTTTTTATCCCTTCGGAGAGGCTCTCCACGCAGAGTTGGCTGGGTGACTCATTCTTGACAACTGCACGCAATTGCAAGAGAGTTTTCTTTCCTTTCTCTGAGGCTGCCCGTCCTTATTCAAACTGCTCTTCTCTATTGCTGCCAGAGGATTAATGATATTCGCCCCCAAGCTTCCCCTCTCTCTGAAGGCAGAACATAATGAGGACATTCTCAGCCTCATCTTCTGAACAAGTTCCTGGTTCCATCAGCACAGCAATACTTCCTTGTCCTTTTTAGATACGTTGAAAAAAATCCAAATGGAAATGGTTCATAACTCAGGCTCCACGTCATCGACGTGGCCACTGGAGCCCACACGGCATAACTTCAGGAACCATGACAGAAATGTCCTTATGCAAAGCTTTATAGAATCATCTTTCCTCCTTCTAAACACTTCTCCAGTCTCATCTGATGGGTCTTCCCTTTACCTAACTGAAGACCCCCTTGAAGACGCCAGCCTGGGAAGCTCACTGTCGTACCCATGCATGTGCCTTCATTTAAGATTTAATTAACTTTTAAGACTGACTTACGCAAAGTGATAGAGGTGAAATTTTACAGCATCCCCATTGGCTTTTCAGACCTGTCTTCCTAGTGTTGCCCAATCATCTGTTTCTGTGAAGCTCTCAGAAAGTGCCAGGGCCTCAGGGATCCCCCCTCCTGCGAAGCTCTTAGGATTTTCTGGTGGTTTTGGGTCAAATTCAGTGTTTAGCTAGATGCACTGTCAGGTAGCAAAACCAAACCAAAACAAGTTTTAAAATAGATTTAATATCATTTGCATTTTCACCAAGCCGATTCTTGCCTAAATTTATAGTAGATACATTTCAAACAAGAAGAGAGAGAGAGATTGCTACGCAGGAAGCTGGGCGGGGTTTGCTAGCCCTCAAGTCACATGACAGTGATAGATGCTGAATCCTCTAGGGCTTGTCTTGATGTTCTAAACACACGGTAGAAGGTTCTTGATCAGTTAGGTATTCAAGGGGTCATGAGACACAAGACTTGACACCAGAGGCTGTGTGCAATCCACCATTTCTTTAAAGGGACTACCCTGTTTTATACGTATTTTTTAATAACATCAAAGCAATATTATAAGCACGTTTTTCTCATTCTCTTCCCTCCTATACACTCCATGAACCGCCCACCCATCTATCAATGTGGCCAGGCATCCATCTCATCACTCAGTATATTCACTCTCATTCACTTATCAAAAAAAATATTCATCCCGGACCCCTTACACCAGATCCTGCACTGCGTTTCAGAAGCAGACCCAGGACCTGCCCTCCCAGCAACTGCCGTTCAGCAGGTAAGAACACTGCATTCCGAAGGTACAGTAAACCTGGAGGATACACAGACCGGAGTAACCCCTCACCACCTCTGTTTACAGCCCCCATGGCCCCCGCTGCACACAAAACAACATTTTCAATACAAATCAATTGCACGTTCACGCAGCATTGCTCTCCCTCGCGGAGAAATATCCCAGGTAAAGTTAAATCCGGGCCAGGGGAAGGAAGCTGAAATAACCGGCACCTTGTCCATCACAATAAGGGTCTGTCAGCGGGATGGCCTCACCAGGGAGCCTTCAAACACATGGATTCCCTGTCTTCACACAAAAGCACTAGACAAACTTCCCACAGGCGCCCCAGTTCTGGAAGGGCCTAGACTCCTATCCCAGTTTGTTGGATGCCCCTGGGGGCATTTAGCAGTCAACCTGGGTTTCCCACAGCCATCCTGGACTTCACAGCAAACACATCAGGTGAAGGCTTTTATGCTTTAGTCCCTCAGAGCAGGCACCCACCCCCTTGCCTGCTTGAAAATCACTACCCCCTCAGGAACCATTCTCAGTTGTGTCTTCCCTTTACCTCCATAACTGACTGTAGAACTCCCAGTCTCCTTTCCATTTGAATTCTTGAATATCCAGAGTGGCTTGTTTTACATGCAATGAATCAGTAATAAAAGCCAATTTCAGGGCTTCCCTGGTGGCGTAGTGGTTGAGAATCTGCCTGATAATGCAGGGGACATGGGTTCGAGACCTGGTCTGGGAGGATCCCACATGCTGCGGAGCAACTAGGCCCATGAGCCACAACTACTGAGCCTGCACGTCTGGAGCTTGTGCTCTGCAGCAAGAGAGGCCGCGATAGTGAGAGGCCCGCGCACCGCAATGAAGAGTGGCCCCCGCTTGCCACAACTAGAGAAAGCCCTCGCACAGAAACGAAGACCCAACACAGCCAAAAATAAACAGACAAATGAGGGTTAAAAAAAAAAGCCAATTTCATTAATTCGCTCACTGTATTCCTCCAGAGGGAAAGGCAGGTAAGAACACTCGTCATGTTAGGACGGGTATATTATGTGTCTCTGTTCCAGGGTATCATGCTTTTGCTTGGTTTGTGATGAGCTACAGACTATACACATAAATACTTAACAGAAATTAATTCTTTTGTTTGTAAGATATTATTATACTAAGCTTTATTGGATTTTAAAAACTGTATGGTTAACCACAGGAGTATAAGACTTTCTCCACTGGAAGTATGCTGTGTAATAAGGGAATTAAAGTTTAAAATCATGGAAAACTTTAAAATTCTGTGACTGCATTGTACTATTTACTGATTTAAATGGCAAGTTTTTAAGTGAATTATGTATACAGTATAAATGAATTTAATCCATTAGATTCCATACAAATACGGTCAAAGCTTTCTGGTGGAACATAACCTTAAAAATTTTTTTTCATATCATACATATATATGATGTTTAAAGTTACACATGTCCTATATGTATGCATATACATACCCACATGTTTACATACGTATGTACATATACACACATGGAGGCACTTGAATCATTAAATCATATACTGTATGTAGAACAGTACATTAAATAAATTTAAATATGGTTTTATTACAAGTTGGTAAATATTCAATATAGGTACACTAAGTATGCTAATTCTCAAAATGTATTCAAGTGAATAAATAAAAATATGACCAGATTCCTTACTCCAGGACACAGGACAAATGTTTTAACAATAAGCAAACAAGACATAAGTCAATAGAGGGAGTTATAACAATGCTTTGTTCGTCACTGACAGGCACATCAGACAGCAGAGTATTAAGTAACATGATTTATCTTGGGCTTGCGATCTTTTTTTTTTTTCTTTTTGCGGTATGCGGGCCTCTCACTGTTGTGGCCTCTCCCGTTGCGGAGCACAGGCTCCGGATGCGCAGGCCCAGCGGCCATGGCTCACGGGCCCAGCCGCTCCGCGGCATATGGGATCCTCCCAGACCGGGGCACGAACCCGTATCCCCTGCATCGGCAGGCGGACTCTTAACCACTGCGCCACCAGGGAGGCCTGGGCTTGCGATCTTTAATGTGAATCTGTAACAGAGAAACCCTAGCTTGCCAAAATAGAAAGGTTTATTCACACGCATTTTGGTGTGTTGCTATGTTTCCACGTGGAGGTTAAAAAATGTTTTCATTAAACACTATACTTGAAATGTGATTAGGCAAAAAGTTGTCTGCCAGTTTTATGGTCATCAATAATAAAACAGATAAACTCTTGAGGCAAGTATCTGTAACTCATGTTTAAGGCTGCTCCTACTAATAAGCCACCATATAAGCTATGCATTTTTAGGACACAGCCATGATATGATATTAGAACATGTTATTAAACAGTACAAGGAAGGGTGGTAGATTATTCAAGAAAGGCAAAGTAAAGTCTTTCTTGGTTGATGCCTATGAGGAGCACATGAAATGCTCTTAATTTAAAAAGAAAAAAGGAATTTAAAAAAATTAAATAATGCCTTTATTTTTTTAAATTGGAGTATACTTGGTTTACAATGTTGTGGTAGTTTCTGCTGTACGACAAAGTGAATCAGCTCTACGTATACAGATATCCCCTCCCTCTCTTGGACCAACCCCCCCCCCCAATCTCACCCATCTAGGTCACCACAAAGCACCGAGCTGATCTCCCTGTGCTATACAGCAGGTTCCCACTAGCTATCTATTTTACACGTGGTAGTGTATTTATGTCAAACCTAATCTCCCAATTCGTCCCACCCTCCTCTTCCCCTATCCCATGTCCACAAGTCTGCTCTCTACGTCTGCATTTCTATTACTGCCCTGCAAATAGGTTCATCTGTACCATTTTCCTAGATTCCACATATATGTGTTAATATACGACATTTGTTTTTCTCTTTCTGACTTACCTCACTCTGTATGGGACTCTAGGTCCATCCACATCCCTACAAAAGACCCAATTTCATTTCTTTTTAGGGCTGAGTAATATTTCATTATATATATATATGTACCACATCTTCTTTATCCATTCACCTGTCAATGGACCTTTAGGTTGTTTCCACGTCCTGGATATTGTAAATAGTGCTGCAATGAAAACTGGGGTGCATGTGTCTTTTTGAATTATGGTTTTCTCAGGGTGAATGCCTAGTAGTGGGATTGCTGGATCCTATGGTAATTCTGTTTTTAGTTTTTTAAGGAACCTCCATACTGTTCTCCACAGTGGCTGTATCAATTTACATTCCCACTAACAGTGTAGGAGGGTTCCCTTTTCTCCACACCCTCTCCAGCATTTGTTATTTGTAGACTTTTTAATGATGGCCATCCTGGCCAGTGTGAGGTGATACCTCATTGTTGTTCTGATATGCATTTCTCTAATAATCAGTGATGTTGAGCATCTTTTCCTGTGCCTCTTGGCCACCTGTATGTCTTCTTTGGTGAAATGTCTATTTAGGTCTTCTGCCCATTTTTGGATTGGGTTGTTTTTTTCTTTTTGATATTGAGCTGCATGAGCTGTTTGTATAATTTGGTGATTAATCCTTTGTCCATTGCTTCATTTGCAAATATTTTCTCCCATTCTGTGGGTTGTCTTTCCGTCTTGTTTATGGTTTCCTGTGCTGTGCAAAAGCTTTTAAGTTTAATTAGGTCTCATTTGCTTATTTTTGTTTCTAGTTTCATTACTCTAGGAGATGGGTCATAAAAGACCTTGCTGTGATTTATGTCAAAGGGTGTTTTTCCTATGCTTTCCTCTAAGAGTTTTATAGCGTCCGGTCTTACATAGAGTTAACCTGAAATTGTGACAGAAGGAAGATTTGGGTTTTCATGTCTATTCTGCTCAGCAAGTTATTTCTCCCTATAGAATGTAGAGAGCGATGCTGTTCCTAAACTGTTTTGTGAGCAATTCATCCATTTACTTTAACTTGAGATGGTATTTTAAGAGGTCTTGGCACATAGTAGGAAGGCAATCACTTCCAGTCCTTTTCTTTCACGGGAACGCAACATCAACATCTGACGTACGTATACGACCCTCAAAGTCTCGCTTCATGACTTCAGTGGGGTTGGGAGAGCGGGAACGTGGTTTGCATTTACCATGCCTTCCATCCTCTCCTCCAATGTACAAACTGAGACCCTAGGAAGTTAAGAGCCTTTTTCTGCATCAGCAGAGCTTAAGCTTGGTGACACCTTCTGGCCCCACCGTGTGGCATTCACATCTCAGAGTTCTCCTGGAAAGACAAGAACCTGGGAGTCTGGGAGTTCCTGACGGAGGTGATGAGTTCCAATGCGTCTCATTTTCACAAAGACAGAATATATGTGTTATATCCAGAAGCAAACATGTGCCCCTTGATCTTATGCCAGAAATTCTGAATGTCCACCCAGACAGTCCACGATTCTCAAACTCTAAGGTGACAAATAACCACTCCAGGTGCTTCTTAACAATAAGGTTGCCAGGAGGTAGGATTCAGGAACCTGCCCTTTAAATAAGGTCCCCAGGTGATTCTGATGCACACGGCCTGAGGATGCTCTATTGGGAACCACTGAGTCAGGTAGTGGGTAATGCAGACTATCCCCCAACATCCAGAGGTGCAACCTGGTCTCACTGAAGGTTCCCACCACTTGGCCTCAACTAAGTCTCCATTCTCTAGTAAACAAAGTCTCTGTTAAAATTAGACCTAAATATTGCTTAAAGACAAATTATACTTACCTTTTGCGAGGTAGACATTGTATAGAAATATACCATCCAGTAGAGAATGATACTTCCATTAATGTTTTTTCTAACCATAAACAGCATTATTCTGGGTTTGCTACTCTAACCAAAATTCTATAAAATTGTCCATGCTCCCCCTTACCCCCTCTCAACCTGAAGTATGGAACTCTGTTTATTTTCTTAATGGCATTTAACTCCATTTAAAGCAATAATCTTGTGAAGTATATACTTCCTTGATAAGTCTATGCCCCTCACCTCAGTAGAATGTACATCCTATTGTACTCCTAGGTTCTAGAGCAGTCTAGAAGGGTTCAATGAGTACTTAAAATTTTGTGGAATGAGAGAAGGAAGGAGGGAGGGAAGGAAAGGTTTTATTCATTCGTAAAGTAAGAGGTTTCTCTTACCTAGATGTTCTCTAGTTACTGAAAGCACAAATCACCCAAATTTTGCAGTCTGACTTTGCTCCTATGTCAGAATGTTCATTTCTGATGAGTTTATTATCTTTGCTACAGTTTTTAAAAACCTGAGGGCCTTTGTTATTAAATGCATCAATGATTCATTTTGAATCAGTATATTTGCATGCTGTGGGTAAGGGTTGAGGTTCCTGATATACATGAAGCATATCCCTTAAAAATACTGTAAGGGAATTCCTTGGTGGTCCAGTGGTTAGGACTCTGTGCATCCACTAACAGGGGTGCAGGTTCCATCCCTGGTCGGGAAACTGAGATTCCACATGCCGTGCACATTGCAGCCAAAAGATAAAAATAAATACTGTAAGAGTTTTAGAAAACTCTAACTTGAAAAGATACATGCAGCCCAATATTCCTCCTAGTAGCACTATTTACAATAGCCAAGACATGGAAACAACCTACATGTCCATCAACAGATGAATGGATAAAGGAGATGTGGTACATATATAACAATACAATGGAATATTACTCAGTCATAAAAAAAGAATGAAATAAGGCCATTTACAGCAACATGGATGGACCTAGAAAATATTATACTTAATGAAGTAAGTCAGACAGAGAAAGACAAGTATTATATGATATCACTAAAAAAAATACAAATCTAAAAAAATAATACAAATGAATCTATATACAAAACAGGAACAGACATAGAAAACAAATTATGGTTACCAAAGGGGAAAGCGATAAATTAGGAGTATGGAATTAACAGATACAAACTACTATAAGTAAAATAGATAAGCAACAAGGATTTACTATACAGCACAGGGAACTATATTCAATATCATGTATGAACTATAATGGAAAACAATCTGAAAAAATATAACTGAAACACCTTGCTGTATATACTGTGACACTAACACAACACTGTAAATCAACTATACTTCAACTAAAAAAATGAGTTTAATTTGCTCCTAAGTTTTCTGCACTGCACTGTCCTGTGCCATGTGAATATACAATTACCACATAAATACATGTGTCTCTGTGATAAACAAACTCACATACGTTAGCCCATCGTTTCAAGATGCAGCTCAAAAGCTGCCTTCTTCACAAATGCTGCCTTCTCCATAAACCCTCCTGTGACTCTCCTTCTCCACTGGAAGACTCTTTTCCTACTCTACACTTAGCATCACAGCCCTGGGATGTGGCTGGATTTCTTATGCCTGACATCCAGGTCATTGTGAAAGCCTGTCACGTGACCAAGCTCAACCACTGCTCACCCCACAATGTCTGCCTCTCAACTGGACCTCCTGAAATACAGCCCATTCTCAACATTCTTGCAATTATGTTCTGGAGAGTCATCGCAGATGCTGAATTAGTGAATACCAAACCGTTGCTGCTAGGGAGGTACAGGGTTAGCTATCTGGGAGCCTCTGGTCGCAACATTTTCACCAGCTGATCAATACATAATCTTGTGTTAAGTGTGTACCTGTTTAAAGGCACCTTATTTATTTTTTTTGTGGTACACGGGCCTCTCACTGCTGTGGCCTCTCCCATTGCGGGGCACAGGCCCCGGACACGCAGGCCCAGCGGCCAAGGCTCACGGGCCCAGCCGCTCCGCGGCACGTGGGATCCTTCCGGACCGGGGCACGAACCCGTGTCCCCTGCATCGGCAGGCGGACTCTCAACCACTGCGCCACCAGGGAAGCCCGAGGCACCTTATTTAATAGATATCATTGAGTCATCCACAGGGAACTTGGGGCCATCAGCGCTACAACTCACGCCTACAAGAAGCTTATCTAACTCATGTATTTTCTCCCTAAGGCATTTCTTGGTCTTTCTTCCCAACAGCAGACAGCACTAAAGCACTGGGCTTGGGTGTCATTTCCAACAGCAACATCATCAACGAAAGACACATAAATGTGAAAAGCGTGGCCCTAAGCAGTCCCCAGAAAGGACACTTGTTTACAGCCTGAAAGCTGCAACTAGAAGGCACTGCTAGCCTGTCCAACCCCAGCTGAGCACGTCTGTGAATGACCCCAAAAGTACCTGGAGCGTTCACTTAATGGTTAAAAATAGATCATAGTGGCGCGGATGAACTTGCAAATAGGGGACCTGCGAATAAGGAGGAGGGACTGCATCCTTCTAAGTGGGGTCCCTTTTTCCATTCTGGCCCTGCCACCATGGGGCAGCCAGGCCATTGGCAAGCGACGTCCGTGAATCATTTAGACTTTTCCAGGTATTGTAATCACAATAATACAATTCAAGTACCTTTCCGGGGCCTGTGAGGACCCCAGAGATTTTCCTTCTGCAGAAGATTTTCCTTTCCCTGCTCCTCCCTTGCTCCTCCATCCTTTGTTTCTCGAAGACTCCCTTCTCCCTCATCCCCGCTGTGTTGCCCTTACCCAGACCCCTCTCATCCCAGGTCTCAGCTTCAAGGCCACTTTATCAAAGAATTCCCTGATACTTCAAGGTCATGGTTCCCCTCAGCCCCTCCACCTTGCTGTGTCCTGGACTTTTCTTTATCAGAAGCACTTTTATTTATTTGCTAGTGTGTTATCTACACCTGTCAGAATATAAAATCCTTGACAGCAGGATCCTGTAATTCCCCGCTAGATTTATACCACAGAGGCCAGTGTTCCTGGCACACAGCAGGTCCCAACATACAAGTGTTGAATGAATAACCTGCAAAGTACTCCTGGGTGCCACTTTATCGTACTAATTTAGGTGTTTGACCCCATTTTCCCTATAATAATGTAAGCTCCCGGCCAGCGGAAATGACTTAGGTTCTGGTTTCATGCAAAGATGTTTACACTAAATCTCCTTTCCCTACTGAGTCATCTGTGGTGAGCAGGATATGGGTGGCAACAAAGCCACATGTCTGAATAGCTTTTGTACATCATAAGCTAAAAATAAACTTATTGAATAAGTAGCCTCAGTTCTGGTGCTCGTGTGTGTGTTATGTTTTACTTCCTAATAAGCAATCCCAATAGGTACTGGCTGAAACCAGCAGCCATCATTTATTTTTTATTCTGCACACATCTGCAATTTGGGGCATGTCTCGGCGGTCAGAGCTTGTGGCTGTTCCTGCGGTGACAGCTGGCTCTGGCAGGAGAGCTGGGGGTTCAATCATCTGATCCCTCACATGTCTGGGGATGATGCTGGCGGTCCCCGGACCTCAGCCGGCCTGCTGGGCGGGCACTAGTGAGTGATTACTGGCTTCCCTGAAGCATGATGGCTGCCCTCCGAAGTGTGGATGCCTAGGAAGAAGCTGCACTATCTTGGGTACCGAGGCTTCAAGGATGGCATCCCTTCCGCCCTAGCCACATGACAGACCCACCCAGATCCAGGAGACCGAATATTAACCAGACCTATCGTCTTGAGAAGATCATCAAAGCAGTCGGCATCAATATATCACAAGATAGTTCATTTCCACCCAGACAAAATGGTGTTAACTCAGTGCTTTTCTTCTTTTGTTTCCGGTGTGTGTGGGTCTGGCTTCCGGAGGTGGCAGTGAAGTTGAGACAAACAATAACAGAATCCGACCTCCCTTAGACCAAAGGGGCGTTTCAGAGCACAGTAAAGGTAGAACGCAGGGGACTGCAGAGTTTAATCTCAGAATGGAACAGAGCCCTAACAAATAGTACATTTGCCCCAGTCAGCTTTCTAGAAGAGAATACCAGAACACTGGTTATTGTAAGCACTTCCCACTGACTCTTTGGATACTCTAATCTGTCTTCACAAGCCAGGTTCCTACCAATTCCAGAAACTCCCTTTGGTCTTTCCATTGGCCCCCTAAGAGAAGGAGGATGTGTCCTCTTGCTCCCCTCTTAATAAGAGACATCCATTTACTTTTAGCCAGCAGTTTTCTGTGGAGCTCAGAATGCTCACCCCTGGACCTGTATCTCTTGCTCTTTCTGTAGGGCAAAGAGTTTCAGGCATCCTTGCAAGGAACATGACTGAGTTACTCTGTCAGGAGCTCTACCAGAATTTGGAGATGCTGAGACTTCTGTCACAGTCTCTACCCTCAGCTGCTTCCAGCGTTGCAGGGGAGAGAGACAACTAACTTTGGTTCTTATGATCTGTCTCGAAGGGAAGGTACCATTTTGTAAAACTCAAGGGGCGTTTAAGTACTTGAATGATGTGAGTTCCTTCACAGGGTCTGAGCATGTGCTCTGAAACCCCAAAGTCTTCTTGAATTAAAACAGCTCGATCAACACTGAGCTTTCCAGCTGACACCATTCCCTCCTGAAGTGGAATCATTACAATTCACGTGTGGACCTAGAAATAGATACTTAGACCATGAATATAAATCTAATATAGAATAATCAAAATACAGTAAATATACATTGATGTACATCTGTATACATAAAATGGCTAAACTGAAAGAATTGGTGGAATTGGGCCATATCAATTTCCATAACATTTTCTTCTTGGGCAAAAATGTACTACATCTGCAGGCAAACATTTCCATGAAAATTCAGGTGGATGGATATTTGGCTCCATGTGTGGCAGCTTTTTTTGTTGTTATGCTTTGATAAACCATCACCAAACTTCTCAGTGAGCAGGCATCTTACTCACTAATTGAATATTTTAACTTTTTTCCTCTGTAGATATGGTGTGTCATTATATTTTCCATTTTGTGCCTTGCTTTTTGTGAATTTAAAGTGCTGGAGCAGCTGTTTATTTGGAAAGCTTCCATTATGGCCATAATAATATGCAACTAATTGCACATCAAATATTTATTCCTTGCACATTAAATTAATGAAGCAGTTTCAACAAGAGAAAAATTGGATCAGGTTGGCAAATGGTGCCTATAAATCCATGAAAAATTCCCAGTTCTTTTTGGGCAGGACTCCTTTGATACAGATTAACAATTTTTTAATGGAAAAAAATTCCCATTGTCTAGATGTGACTTTTTAAATAGGCAAGCTTTCTTTATTAATGTGCTTTTCTCAATGTTTCCTTGATAGATCATATTATCACTTTCAGAAATGAAATAAATAAGTCATACTATTGATTTTCAAATAAATTATTTGGTATCCTCTTTGCGTTGAATTTAACATGTTTTTATATTCTTTTTTTTTTAATTGAAGTACAGTTAATTTACAATGTTATGTTAATTTCAAGTGTACAAGAAAGTGATTTCATTTTATATATATACACACACGTATATGTGTGTGTATATATATATTCTTTTCCATTATAGGTTATTATAAGATATTGAATATAGTTCCCTGTGCTACACAGTAGGTCCTTGCTGTTTACCTATTTTATGTAGAGTAGTGTGTATATGTTAATCCCAAACTCCTAATTTATCTCTCTCCCTGCCCCCCCCAATTCATTCTACTTTTGCTACTGTAAATGCTTTCAATAGGTTAACCTTATCCAGCTGTATTAAGAAATGGCTGATACACAAAGAACAGCACATATTTATTAACATGTACAATTGATGAGTTTGGACATGTGCAAATGACTGTAATACCATCCACACAATCAAGGTAACAGCATACCCAACACCTCCCAGTTTCCTTGTGTCCATTTGTTGTTTGTGTGCTGAGAGCCCTTGACATGAAACCTGCTCTCAACAATTTTTAGGCACACAACACCACACTGATAACATAGGCACTATGTCACATATGACGACTCTCTAGAACTTATTCATCCTGTGTAACTGAAACGTTATTTCCCCAGCCTCGAGCATGGCAACCATTATTGTATTCTCTGCTTCTATGAGTTTGACTATTTTAGATACTTCACATATGTGGAATGCAGTATTTGTCCTGTAAATGTGGCTTATTTCAGTTCAACAGATATTTCTCTGAAGAAGACAAACAAATAGCCAGCAGGTATATATGAAAAGATGTGCAGTATCAGTAATTATCACAGAAATGCAAATCAAAACTACAGTGACATATCACTTCACACCTGTTAGCATGGCTACTGATCCAAAAATAAATAAATAAATAACAAAAAATAAAATGTTGATGAGGATGTTGAAAAACTGGAACTCTTGTACATGGATGGGAATGTAAAATGGTGAACACTACGGGAAACTCATCCTCAAAAAAATAATAGAAGTACCATATGACCCAGCATCCTACTTCAGGATATATCTAAAAGAATCTTGAAGAGATATCTGCATTCCCACATTCATTACATAGTTATTCACAATAGCCAAGATATGGAAACAACCCAAGTTCTATCAACAGATGCATGGATAAAGAAGAAGTATATACATACAGTGGAATATTATTCAGCCTTAAAAAGGAAGGAATCCTATCCTTAAAAGGAAGGAAACATGGATGGACCTGGAGAACATTATGCTAAATGTTAATTAAAAGTAGCAGCTGAATTATTAGAGAAAAATACAAATCAAAACTACAGTGAGGTACCACCTCACACTGGTCAGAATGGCCATCACTAACGAGTCTACAAATATCAAGTGGATGGGTTGTGGAGAAAAGAGAGCCCTCCTACACTGTTGGTGGCAATGTAAATTGATGCAGCCACTATGGAAAACAGTATGGAGGTTCCTAAAAAAAAATGAAAACTAGTGTGCCTTATGATCTAGCAATCTCACTCCTGAGCATCGATCCAGACAAAACTATAATTTGAAAAGACATGTGCACCCCTATGTTCATAGCAGCACTATTTACAATAGCCAAGACATGGAAACAACCTAAGTGTCCATCAACAGATGAATGGATAAAGATGAGATACATATATACAATGGAATATTACTCAGCCATAAAAAAGAACAAAATAATGCCATTTACAGCAACATGGACGCACCTAGACATTATCATACTAAGTGAAGTCAGAAAGACAAATACCATATGATATCACTTATATATGGATTATAAATTATGACACAAATGAACTTATCTATGAAACAGAAACAGACTCACAGACATAGAGAACAGGTTTGTGGTTGCCAAGGGGGAGGGGGTGGGAGAGGTATGGACTGGGAGTTTGGGATTAGCAGATGCAAACTATTATATATAGGATGGATAAACAAGGCCCTACTGTATAGCACAGGGAACTATATTCAATATCCTATGATAAACCATAATGGAAAAGAATATTTTAAAAAAGAATATATATGCATAACTGAATCACTTTGCTGTACAGCAGAAATTAACACAACACTGTAAATCAACTATACTTCAATAAAGTTTATTTTTAAAAAGTAGCAGCTGGAATCCCACTCCTGGGCATACATCCAGAGAAAACCATAATTTGAAAAGATACATGCACACCAATGTTCAATGCAGCACTATTTACAATAGCCAAGACATGGAAGCAACCTAAATATCCATCAACAGAGGAATGGATAAAGAAGATGTGACACATGTATATAATGGAATATTACTCAGCCATAAAAAAGAACAAAACAATGCCATTTGCAGCAACATGTATGGACCTAGAGAATATCATACTAAGTGAAGTAAATCAGACAGAGAAAGACAAATATCATATGATGGCACTTATATGTGGAATCTCATAAAAAATGATACAAATGAACTTGTTTACAAAACAGAAACAGACTCACTAATCTTGAATTCAAACTTATGGTTATGAAAGGGGAAACATAGCGGGAAGTGATAAATTAGGAGACTGGGATTAACATACACACACTACTGTATATAAAATAGATAACTAATAAGGACCTACTGTATAGCACAGGGAACTCAACTCAGTTTTCCGTAATAACCTATATGGGAAAAGAATCTGAAAAACAATGAATATCTATATATGGATCTATATATACATTGATATACATTATATATATATATATATATATGTATAAAAACTTTCATTTTGCTGTACATGTGAAAGTTACACAACACTGTAGGCCAACTATATGCCAATAAAATTTTTTTAAATATATAAAATTGTAGTAAATAAATAAATAAATGTCATTTCTATTAAAAAAAAAAAAAGGTAGCAGCTGGCTAACGACTTATTTTGAAAATCGGGACTTCCAACTTACATTTTCCTTTTGATACATTTTCCAAAAGATGTCTGATACTGTTTGCTTTTGGACCCATTACTGGTGTATAGAAAAAGAATTTCCCTGAACAGTAGGCCTGTCAACATTAAAGATAATGCCTACAGGTTTCTTTCATCAGAAAAACTTACAATTTTACACTAAGATAATAATACACAGTTGCCACCAAACATTACTGAGTGTTTACAGTGCTTACACAGCTCCAATAAAAGTGTCCCTGACAAAGGAGTTCTTATCTAGTTACTGACTGACTGTTAAGTTTTATGAGTCACTAGGTGTCCCTTTTTGCATTATACTTTTGAGTAGGGTTTTTGGTATCAGTTACCTGCGAATGAAACATAGTTTGCATTCGTTCGCAGAAAGGTCCTTTTAAAGCAAGTTATGAAGTTCTCATCATGCGGTTTCCTTAAGCCAGAAGCCAGTCCATATAGTTATATGGTTTATTATGGGCGTATCTCAGATACATTTCAGGTTTGGTTCCAGACCAACACAATAAAGTGAATATGGAAATAAAGCAAGTCACAGATTTTTTTTGTTTCCTGGTGCATGTAAAAGTTATGTTTACGCTATACTTTAGTCTATTAAGTGTGCAATAGCATTATGTCTAAAAAAAATCTCAATGTACATGCCTTATGTTAAAAATACTTTATTGCCAAAAAATACTAACCATCATCTGGAAACGAAGCAACTGACAAGGGATTAATTTCCAAAATATACAAAGAGCTCATGCAGGTCACTATAAAAAAACAAACAAATTACCCAATCAAAAAAATGGGCAGAAGATCTAAATAGACATTTCTCCAAAGAAGACATACAGATGGTTAAAAAGCACATGAAAAGATGTTCAACATCACTAATTATTAGGGAAATGCAAATCAAAACTGCAACGAGGTGTCAGCTCACAACGGTCCGAATGGGCATCATCAAAAAGTCTACAAACAATAAATGCTGGAGAGGGTGTGGAGAAAAGGGAACCCTCCTACACTGTTCGTGGGAATGTAAATTGGTGCAGCCACTATGGAAAACAGTATGGAGGTTCCTAAAAAAAAATGAAAACTAGTGTGCCTTATGATCTAGCAATCTCACTCCTGAGCATCGATCCAGACAAAACTATAATTTGAAAAGACATGTGCACCCCTATGTTCATAGCAGCACTATTTACAATAGCCAAGACATGGAAACAACCTAAGTGTCCATCAACAGATGAATGGATAAAGATGAGATACATATATACAATGGAATATTACTCAGCCATAAAAAAGAACAAAATAATGCCATTTACAGCAACATGGACGCACCTAGACATTATCATACTAAGTGAAGTCAGAAAGACAAATATCATATTATATCACTTATATATGGAATATAAATTATGACACAAATGAACTTATCTATGAAACAGAAACAGACTCACAGACATAGAGAACAGGTTTGTGGTTGCCAAGGGGGAGGGGGTGGGAGAGGTATGGACTGGGAGTTTGGGATTAGCAGATGCAAACTATTATATATAGGATGGATAATCAAGGCCCTACTGTATAGCACAGGGAACTATATTCAATATCCTATGATAAACCATAATGGAAAAGAATATTTAAGAAAAGAATATATATGCATAACTGAATCACTTTGCTGTACAGCAGAAATTAACACAACATTGTAAATCAACTATACTTCAATAAAGTTTATTTTTAAAAAGTAGCAGCTGGAATCCCACTCCTGGGCATACATCCAGAGAAAACCATAATTTGAAAAGATACATGCACACCAATGTTCAATGCAGCACTATTTACAATAGCCAAGATATGGAAGCAACCTAAATGTCCATCGACAGATGAATGGATAAAGAAGATGTTGCACATATATACAATGGAATATTACTCAGCCCTAAAAAAAGAAAGAGGGACTTCCCTGGTGGTGAAGTGGTTAAGAATCTGCCTGCCAATGCAGGAGACATGGGTTCGAGCCCTGGTCCAGGAAGATCCCACATGCTGCGGAGCAGCTAAGCCTCTGCACACAACTATTGAGCCTGCTCGCTAGAGCCCTCGAGCCACAACTGCTGAGCCCATGTGCCACAACTACTGAAGCCCACGTGCCTAGAGCCCGTGCTCTGCAACAAGAGAATCCACCGCAATGAGAAGCCCGCGCACCGCAACGAAGAGTAGCCCCCACTCACCGCAACTAGAGAAAGCCCATGAGCAGCAAGGAAGGCCCAATGCAGCCAAAATAAAATTAATTAATTAATTAATTTTAAAAAGAGAGAAAAGAAGGAAATCATGCCATTTGCAGCAACACGGATGGACCTAGAGATTGTTATACTGAGTGAAGTAAGTCAGACAAAGATGAATATCATATAGTATCGCTTGTATGTGAAATCTAAAAAAAGGGTACAAATGAACTTATCTACAAAATAGAAATAGAGTCACAGATGTAGAAAACGAACTTATGATTATCGAGGATAAGGTTGTGGGCGGAGGGATAAACTGGAAGATTGGGATTGACATATACACACTCCTATATATAAAATAGATAACTAATAAGGACCTACTGTAGAGCACAGGGAACTCTACTCAATACTCTGTAATGGCCTGTATGGGCAAAGAATGTAAAAAAGGAGTGGATATATGTATATGTATAACTGATTCACTTTGCTGTACACCTGAAACTAACACAACATTGTAAATCAACTATACTCCAAAAAAAATTTTTTTTAAATGCTAACCATCACCTGAGATTTCAGAGAGCTGTAATCTTTTTGCAATGTTAATATCAAAGATCAATGATCACAGATCACCATGACAGGTATAATAATAATGAAAAATTTTGCAATACTGTGAGAATTACTAAAATGTGACACAGAGACATGAAGTGAGCAAAGGGTGTTAGAAAGACGGTGCTAATAGACTTGCTAAATGCAGGGATGCAACAAACCTCCAATTTGTTAAGGAAAAAAAAAAAAAGTTGCAGCTCAGGTCTCAAGACCTGAGAACCAGATAGCTGGTGGTATAAGTGCCCATCCAAGGGCAGGAGAAGACCCATGGTCAGCTTATGAAATCAGGCAGAGAGAGAAAATTCTCCCTTCTTCCAGCTTGTTGTTCTGTTCACGCCTTCAGCAGATTGGATGATGCCCACTCATCCTGGAGAGGACCATCTGCTTTACTCAGGCTACCAATTCAAATGTTAATTCTCATCTGGAAACACCCTCACAGACAAACCCAGAAATAACGTTTCACCAAATATCTGGGCTCCCCATTGGCCCAGACAAGTTGACACAGAGAATTAACTATCACATGTACCTTTAGGACACACCACAGGCTCTGTAGCAGGAACTCCAATTTCCCCCCAAATTATTATCAGCGTCTCTGGCTTCTGCTCACTAGATGCTAAAAGTCACCCTCCCACCCTCTCCTCAGTGTCCAGTCCTAACAACCAAAACTGCCTCCAGACATTGCCAGGGGTCTGCTGTGAGGGCACAGTCACCCATGTTGAGCACCACTGGCCGAGCTCAACCCCATTCTCTGGGGACATCCCCCTCAGACTCTCCAATATTTCCTGCCGGTGAGTTCCTTGGAGTGAATTCAGTTCTTATCAACCCAGTCCTTAACTATCAAAATGAGAACCACACCAATAATTGTGGATTATTCCATAAGAACAATGACAGGTTTAAACATCTTTCTGGTCCTCTCACACCATTTCCAGGTCTTTGCAGAGGAAATCAGATATTATTGTCTAGATGAGCGGTCCCCAAATTTGTATGCACATTAGAATCATGGATGATTCTTACAAAACTTCAAAGACCACATGGCACCCCAGAAATAAAATCAGGATCTCTGAGGGTAGCACAGAGGCATCACTAATATTTTTAAATTAATTTATTTTATTTTTGGCTGCGTGGGGTCTTTGTTGCTGCACACGGGCTTTCTCTAGTTGCAGCAAGCAGGGGACTACTCTTCGTTGCGGTGCGCGGGCTCCTCTTTTCAGTGGCTTCTCTTGTTGCGGAGCATGGGCTCTAGGTGCATGGGCTTCAGTAGTTGTGGCTCACAGGCTCTAGAGTGCTGGCTCGGTAGTTGTGGCACCAGGGGCTTAGTTGCTCCACGGCATGTGGGATCTTCCCGGACCAGGGCCCGAACCCGTGTCCCCTGCATTGGCAGGTGGATTCTTAACGACTGCACCACCAGGGAAGCCCCGCATCACTAATTCTTGACGTTCCCCAGGTAATTCCATTGCACAGCTATTTGGAAACTGTTGGTCTAGATTTTTGCTAAACTGAAGGACTCATGTATTGTCGTTGATTAGCCATCACATTCGTAGTTGTCATCCAGAATCTAGTTCTTACAAAACTTCCGTAGCATCTTGGGGACATAATGTCATCTACTTCTATTTTTAAAATCTATGTGTCTGGCCTATAATACTTAACTCCTGTGATCCTGAGGAGACTGATAGGAGGTGACCTGTATGAATTCCAAAATACAGCAAGTGCCATCTAGAAGGTGCATACCGAACAGTGACGACTACAACACCTCTTCTTGCCCTGATTTAATGAGGAAAAGATCAAAAATCACGTTGAATTCATTCTTTCAATCACAATCACATTTTCAACAATTGTCTAGAAAGCTGGACAAATAATTCAATCAGAGGCTCATCGCCAGAACATTTTTCTATTCATCATTTAAATCTATATCTTGGTAGATTGGAATCTGTTTTTAAGTCATTGTTTTCAGAAAAGCTCCTTGTATGGTCTACACTGGGAACCACCGCATGCTTGGGAATATGCTTCACTTGCCTTCACCCTTGAGGAAATTCTTGGGTCAGGAATACTAACCCCTCCACATTCTGTAGATGTTGTTACTGGATCTTTTAGCATGTGGTGCTCCAGAGAAGCGTGGGACCAGCCCCATCTTGCTGCCTTTCTATGTCACCTGCTTTATCTGTCAGGGGAGTTAGAGATGCTACTTCATGTTTATTACAGCTACGATGGCACAGCATGTCTCAATTTGATTTCATTTTCATTAACTTTGCCTGAAACCGAAGTGAGGCCATTCAAGCTAGATTCATGTTGTTTTCTCACTTTAGTAAAGCTGTCTTTGGTTACAAAACTTGACTATTATTTCTGCTCTGTTTGCTTTCAAATCATCTTCAAGAACACTAATTAGAAGCTGATTCTTTTCTTTCTCATTTATAATTTTAATCTCTCGCCAGTTACATCTATTTTTCTGCACTCTGGGAAAGTGTCCCGTGTTTCTACATGCCAGAAAGTTGATTATTTTTTCACGTCAGTTCCATTCTTTCATAATTTCAATGCAGATTCAAATTTGGTCATTGAGTTTTGTGTTTCTGTTTTTTGTTTTTAAGTCATGTCTGTGTTCAACTTATCCTGTTCTCTTCTTATATTCCATGAATGCCTTTGTATTTTCAGTACTGGAAGAATAAAATAAATCTTGTGTAGACAGTTGTGTAGACAGTTACTTCTGAAGGGGAAAATAGTTTGGAAGTTTTGATGCCATTTACATTTTCCCCACAACATCTTTTGTTGAACTGTCGGAAGTAGTCCTAAATAAAGGTAATACATCAGAACATAGACGGATATTAATAAGATATGAATGGTGAGGGTGAAGCTCCAAAAGGACTGAAAGTAGAAATACTGGACAGGATTATTTTTTGTTTCAGGAAAGGGCAAGCTCAGTTTCACAGACTCATGAAGGTAACGTCCACTGTTTCATGAGAACTGAACTCCCAGTACCTCCCTGCGTCTGGACCTATAGCCCAGCATCCCTGGCCCTTGCTGCTTGGAGTTCCTGTTTGGTTTCTGTTCCAAGGAAACAACGTCCTCATTTGGGAGTTTGGCGATCACCCTTCAAGTTTCGCTTTTTTTGTTTTGTCTCTTAGTTCATGTTAGAAGCAAAGAAGGCAGCTCAATGTGTCAGTATAAACTTTCATCTAGAATGTTGGTACAATGGATTGGACTGTGTGCCCTCAAAATTCATAGTTTGAAGCCCTTACCCCTAGTGCGATGGTATTTGGAGGTGGGCCCAATGGGGACTGATTAGGTTTACATGAGACCAAGAGGTTGGGGCCCTCATGATGGGATGCGTGTCCTTATAACTAGAGGAAGAGACACCGGTGCTTCCACCTTCCACCATGCTGAGCAATCGGCAAGAAGGCAGCCGTCTCCAAGCCAGGAAGAGAGGCTTCGCCAGAACTCAGCTGCCACACGCTGAATGTTTCTGTCCCCCGACCAAGTTCCTAAGTTAAATCCTAATTTCCAAAGGGACTGCATTTGGAGGGGTGCCCTTTGGGAGATCAGGTCATGTGGGTGGAGCCCCCATGACTGGGATTAGGGTCCTTAAAAAGGAGACCCCAGGGCTTCCCTGGTGGCGCAGTGGTTGAGAGTCCGCCTGCCGATGCAGGGGACACGGGTTCGTGCCCCGATCCCGGAAGATCCCACATGCCGCGGAGCGGCTGGGCCCGCGAGCCATGGCCGCGGAGCCTGTGTGTCCGGAGCCTGTGCTCCGCAACGGGAGGGGCCACAACAGTGAGAGGCCCGCGTACAGCAAAAAAAAAAAAAGGAGACCCCAGAGAACTCCCTCACCCCTTCTGCCATGTGAGTGCACGGCAAGGAGACAGCCGTCTGCGAACCAGGAAGCAGCATCTCACAAGACACTGAATCTGGTGCCACCTTCATCTTGGACTTCCCATCCTCTAGAATCATGAGGAATATGTCTCTGTGGTTTATACGCCACCCTGTTTATGGTATTTTGTTGTAGCAGCTTTAATGGACTAAAACCCTGACCATGCTGGCACCCTGATCTCAAACTTCCAGCCTCCAGAACTGTGAGAAAACAAGTGTTTGTTGTTTAAGTCTATGGTATTTTGCTAAGACAAGAAGCAACAAGAGATGTGATTCCTCTACCAAAAAGGCCAGGGAACTGTATCTGAGTGAGCCAATCAATGTAGGCTGGACCTGGGGACCCAGGATCAGTATGTGTATCTGTATGTTTGTGCACATAACAATAGGTACATTTAATTAAAATACTTTGGATGCTGGATATTTAGTTGAACATATTCCCTGAATCAGATTTCTAATCCTTTTAACCTTCATATGCTACCGTTCTAATATCTTCAAGTTGAGGACCATACATGATAAGGATAACATTTTCTACCCTGTATTACCATGTTAGAAGCTTCTGAGACAAGACAGGCTATAGATAAATCAATGACTTAGGTAGAAAATAGATGGGCAGGTAGCCAAAAATATAACATTGCTTCATTATTAACAAGCAATTCCATCTTACGAGAGAAATAAAAAGCCTTTGAAGGACAAAGCTAAACCTTTCCATTAATTACATCCCAAATATAGGAACTGTATGAAAAAAATAAAGCCACTGGAAATCTAGAAGTAGAAAAACCAGCTACTTTCATGTCACTGAGACATCTTTTCTATACGAGACGATATTGCCTATTTAAATCTTAAGCTGTTTTTGCATTTGCTGCATCTGTGCAGGTACTATGTTTAAGGCAGACATGTGATGGAGGAAATAACGCCTACACCAGTGGATTAATTTAGAGGATTCAATTGAAAAATAGCCTTACCTTCCTCTAAATTAAGAAATGTTTACTCTCAGTCTGCAGATGTCAAATGAGGAAAGAAATGACAGGGCTCTTGGGTTCAACAGAAATGTCTCTTTAGCGTGTTATAAATTGTGCCTTGCAAATTCAACTTCTACAAGCAAAAGTTTCCCTTCATTCGGGGGGAAAAGACATTGCTAATATAATGCTTTTCTTTCCCAATTTTAGAGTTTCTGCATACATTTACAGGAAGTTAAAAATAGCCAAATGTGACTCAGTGAACAACAAAAAAATGGAAAACACAGTAAATCAGTCAACCGATTAAGAAAAATCGAACTATGAAAGTTGCTGGAAAGAATAGAAAACCCTTGTTTTTGCAGACGCATGCTAATCCTTTTGCAGTCTATTTATATCACAGAGTGGCTCCAAATAATATTTTTAGAAAAGCATAAGTTTTTTGTTTTTTGTTTTTTGTTTTTTTTTTTTTGCGGTATGCGGGCCTCTCACTGTGTGGCCTCCCCCGTTGCGGAGCACAGGCTCCGGACGCGCAGGCTCAGCGGCCATGGCTCACGGGCCCAGCCGCTCCGCGGCATATGGGATCCTCCCAGACCGGCGCACGAACCCGTATCCCCTGCATCGGCAGGCGGACTCTCAACCACTTGCGCCACCAGGGAGGCCCGAAAAGCATAAGTTTTAAGTAAACATTTTTCTTCTGCTTTGAGTATTCTATTTCACCCGATGGATGAAAATGGTTTCACAAACCTAACAGTTTCATTAAACCGCAAATGTTTAATTAAAGAACTGTGCATTTAAAGAAGTCAAATCACACACAAACGAACAACTTCAACATACGTGTCACCCGGGTCTATATATCTGAGGATGCAAACACAAATAAAGTCCATCTTTCACCTCTATGGGGGAAACAGAGGATGGAGGCACGGTGTGCGAATGAACGTTATGGCTTTTAAAACAGAAAGCCCGGCCCAGAGAGGGGAGTGGTTGTTTACAGCATTGTTGGAAAATAAGATAATGTGCGACTTTACCTCTGCCCTTAAGTAGCTTATATAAATCAGGACATGCAAACAACCACCTCTACTAGGCAGAATAAAAAGGCACAAGGAAGGTAAAACAAAACAAAACAAAACAAAACCGTGACGGTGTTAAAGAAGATTTATTCCAACGAAGGTGGGGCGTGAAAATGGGGCGAGCGGCGGTGGGCGATATGGGGGGAGTGGCCTTGGAACCGAGACTCAAAAGAAGAGGTAGTGAAGCGGCAAGAAAATGGTCTGAAAGAACACTAAAAATTAAGTCGACCTGTGTATTGTGTGCTTTTAGTCTAATGTGTGAAACGAGCTAGCCTCTTTTCCAGCAATGAGTTCACTCATCTTCATTTGTTAAAGTTGATCCTGATGGAAGCATCATGATGGGAAGAAGAGAGAAAAGAGGGGCAGGTGGTTCTCTTGGGGGAGGGGAGGGATGTACCCCAGAGGCAGGAAGCTCAGGCGTGGCCTCTCAGATCCAGTACAGTTACAGCGCCGGCGTTCGGCACCGGGACCCCAGACGAAGAGAAACGAGCCAGGCACAGGGCTGGGGCAAGAACAAATGAATGGAGACACGGTAGAGAGAGCCACCTCCTTATTTTGCTTGGAGCTTATCCGTGCCCTCCTTTCTCATAATCTCTCTGCTCCCAAATCTGGTCCCTGCCCTCCTTCTCCATCACTGGGTGGGGCCAGGAGGACAGGGATGCTGGGGAGATGCCCAGAGCCCTCTGACGTCACCAGACTTGGTGGTAACGGCAGGACCTGCTCAGAGCATCAAACCAAAAGCAGCTGCTCTCATCACATGGACACTGAGCATACAGGACCTGCAGACACGCCTCGTTGCAAATGTGATTTGGAAAAAGCAAAACTCGGGCTCAAAACATCTTTTTGAAAATTTCTTTCAAAACCCCGAGTGCCAAGTGCATTTTCCCATATAGGACATATTAAATAATACATAGCAAGCAGAGCCATGAGCACGGTACCCGACGTGAGATTTCCGAAATCCTTTCTTTAACCAGGTATTTTCAGCTCACTGTTATCAACAGAATAAAAAAAGAAACCAAAAACTCTGTGTCTTTATTGCTTAAACTTCCCTGATATCCTTGGGCATTGTATAGAAGGAAAAGAAAATGCTTTCAGGATGAAAATTAAAGTAGCATTGACATATATACACTACCAAATGTAAAACTGATAGCTAGGGGGAAGCAGCCGCATAGCACAGGGAGATCAGCTCGGAGCTCTGTGTCCACCTAGAGGGGTGGGATAGGGAGGGTGGCAGGGAGACGCAAGAGGGAGGGGGTATGGGGATATATGTATACATATAGCTGATTCAGTTTGTTGTACAGCAGAAACTAACACAACATTGTAAAGCAATTATACTCCAATTAAAAAAAATTAATGACTTTTAGAACTGAAGCAGAAAAGCATAAAAAGAAAAGATTTCGCATTTTCTCCCTCAGTCAACTGTGTTTATAGTCCAAAGCTTTTCCTCTGCAAGTAGACAGGGTTTTTTAGACAGGATTTTAAAATAAATCTTACCCTATATTTTTTGGAATGTACTTGTGATTTTCATCATATCGGGAAAGCGGATGGAAGGGACATAATAGCAAACAAAATGGATGTTTGCAATCAAGGTCACAATGGTTAATTATGGAAGACTGGAAAAGAAATATCCATTTGCCACAGAGAGATAGCATTGTAGACTAGCTACGAAGGCAAGTGAATAAACAGGTTTTGGAGAAACTTACTGACGGTTTGCTTCAGTTTACAAATTAAAGAGAAATTGAATGCATTTTAATGAATGTACCCAGGCACACACAGAGACGAAAGCATATTCTTTGTAGCTGGCACACACCGTGAGAGAGAGGCAATTTCATAGGACGACAAACTCTGATTTGGAATGGGTTGACCATGACTAGCACGTGGCTGATTCTTTTTTTTTTTTTTTTTTTTTTTTTGCGGTACGCGGGCCTCTCACTGTTGTGGCCTCTCCCGTTGCGGAGCACAGGCTCCGGACGCACAGGCTCAGCAGCCATGACTCACGGGCCCAGCCGCTCCGCGGCATGTGGGATCTTCCCAGACCGGGGCACGAACCCGTGTTCTCTGCATCGGCAGGCGGACTCTCAACCACTGCGCCACC
The DNA here is from genome assembly GCF_025265405.1 of Mesoplodon densirostris. Classification (NCBI taxonomy): domain Eukaryota; kingdom Metazoa; phylum Chordata; class Mammalia; order Artiodactyla; family Ziphiidae; genus Mesoplodon; species Mesoplodon densirostris. Next base: position 132,939,991 of record NC_082681.1, read on the forward strand.
AGGGAAGCCCCACGTGGCTGATTCTTGACGGATGTGTTTTCTATCACGTGTTCATTCAGAGTTTAAAAAATCAGGACTCTGTGCTTGCCATGATGAATGTTTCTTGATAGCAACACATGAGAGACACAATATCATTCACATAATGGAATTCCTCACGCTTCTCACCAACTTTTCCCACTTGAGGGTAAATCTCCACCACCCTGCTTCTCCCCAAGCAGCCAGGACTGGCAGAAAGCAAACGTGTAAAATGCAGAAGGACAAGTCTGTTCCCTGATCTTTTTTAAAGTTTCTCTCTTATATTACCTCCCACACCAATCTTAAAAACCTCCGGTCTTCCTAAAACCCCAGTACAGTTGTGCGTTTTCCCTAATGGCTGCTTCCAGGCTCTGGGCATACCCTTTGCCCATTTCCCACCACTGTGTACCCCTAAGCCTCACCTCCCAAGAATCAATGCACAAGTTGCAGCTCTATTGCAAAGCTATCAGATAGCACGATTTCGTCTGAGGTCCTCACCCTTGGCTGCATGCTACAATAACCTGGGCAGCTTTCAAAAATTCCAGTGTCTCTCCAGACCCAGTAAATCAGAATCTGGCGATAATGGTTTTACAATTCCCCTATTGATTTTACTGTGCGGCCAACAACTCTGGCCACTGGATCATTCTATGGGCCACTCGGGGGTATTTGCAATCAAGGCATTAAAAAAAATAATGCCTTAACTCAGCAGCTAACCTTAGAAGAACATTCTCTTGAGATTTACTAACAGGTGTTGAGAGAGTCAAGAAAAGCAGGGTTCTGCACTCCAACAAATTTGTGAATTGATGTACCTCACGTCACCCCCTCAGAGTTGGAATTGCGTAGGACAAATATTCTAGGAAGTCGTGCTTTTAAGAACATACAAATAAAACAAACACAGAACCCTAAAACCCTTCTGAATGTATTTAATCCAGGACTCCCAAATTCTTTTATCACTAAACAATTGTTTATCAGAGCACCAGAATCAGCATCCTGTGAAAATTAGACTCTGTGATTCACCCATGGGGAAAAGGCTGTTTTAACACCACAGAATCCCTCTCTAGTCACGAGGCCTTTTCTCAGACACTGCTCACTCCTTTCATACAAATTCCTGCATCCCTCAGTCTGTAAGACCAGCTAAGAACACGAGGATGGGCTTTTCTTCATCCAGGAAAAGCCATTTCCCGATTCTCTAGCTGAGATTCACTTGACCTGATTTCCATGATGAAGCTTAGACATCAAACTTCACAGCTGGAAGGACGATAAGACATCACCTAGGATGAAATTCCAAAATTCCTCCTAGGGGGCCTTGGCAAACACATGTCACTTGAACACAAGCACTGCAATACCACAACAGCGGCTACTAAGGAACTGACAGGCCAGACACGCTGGACGAAGGGAGGATTCATGTCCCCAGCGGGGCTGAGCAGGACAGCAGGAGAGTTCTTCACGCTACTCAGAACAGTGGCATTTAAAACTTCTTAATTGTTTATTTCTGGAATGTTCCCTTTAATATTATTGGATCGCGGTTGCCTGAGGGTAAGTGAAACCACAGAAGAGTGGGGCACACTCCTGTATAGACGGAAGAAACGCACGCAGACCTGAGACCTTCCCCCACAGAAACTGAACGCAACCTGGAGCATCGGCTCTCACAAGTTGACAGAGAAGGAGAAAGGAAAGGGGCATGGTGAACGGTCCACTGAGAGGCTCGAGCGAGTTCCCCTGTGCATTTGCTTGGAGAGGACCTAGGGGCACAGGAGGTGGGACGTGTCCTTGGTATACACAGAACAACAAGGAAGCAAGGAGAATTAAACGTCAATTCTTTTTTTTTTTTAAGACAATTTTTTAAGAGCAAGTTTCCAACAAAATTGAGAGGAAGCTACAGAGGTTGCCTATATACCCCCTACCCCATGCATGCATATTCTCCCCCTTTATCAACATCACTCACCAGAATGCTACTATTTTTTTTTTAAACCAAGGATGAACCTATATTCACACATCATAATAACCCAAAGTCCGTAGTTTACATCCTGTGGATTTGGCCAAGTGTATAATGATATACACCTGTCATCATGTATCATACAGAGTAGTTACACTGCCCTAAAAATTTCTGTTCTCTACTCATACCCCCTTCTCCATTCCTAGCAACCACTGATATTTTAATTGTCTCCAGAGTTTTGCCTTTTCAGAATATCATAGACTTGCAATCATAGTACGTAGCCTTTTCAGATTGCCTTCTTTCACTTAGATATATGCATTTAAGGTTCTTCCATGAATACGGATTCTCAGAAGTAATGGATGATCCAGAGGAGGATGTGATGCAAATAATTTATGCTGGAATGAAATGGTGGAGGATCTGAAAATTAAATATCATTTCTTATGGAGATGAGTTGGCAGTTATTAAGAAGGAAAATGAGGTGGTCACAGCAAGAATAGAGTTTATTGATTTTAGCATGTTTGTTTTACCTTGGAAAAATGTGCATAATGTATGTCTTCAAAAGTTTACAACAGCTCCTCATAATTTCCATGTACCCTTACTGGAGGGTTTCCTGAGTGTCAGAAAGTATGGTGCAGGTAGAAGAAAACTGGGCGTTAATCCAGTTTCCACACCTGATGAAAAGCCACTTCTGCGAACACCAGATTAAGCTGCACTCTTTAGTTAAGATATTCCCCTCGTACAATAATATCTCATTACTGCTGACCTGATGAATGGAGAATTCACGACGGCTTGGATGTCACCTGGCAAAACGTTATCTTGCAAAGCAAAGCTCTCCTTCATATATTGTGCAAATCCTTAAAGTAGTAAACACATATATACCTTCAAACAGTAATATAATTTAGACGACTCTTTCTACTCACATGAAGTAGTGTGCTTTATGGATTTCCTATTTCAACGTACAGTTTACACTTCTGACATTTTCAACATAGGGTCTACATTTTATTCACTGCATCTTATTCACTCACTTTAATTATGAAGCAATCATTTGTGCATATGATTGTAATGGGTAAAAGTTTTCAGTATACCTAATTCTTAACGGTAGAGATGTTTCTTTTTTTTTTTTTTTTCTAAAAATGGAAAAGGTCTAATTTTAAGGGCTCATGAATCTCTATAAAATCAGAACCATTACCTGTGCTGTCTGTTGCTATGGCTACATACTCATGTGATCTGTAGATCTGACATAATTCAGGTATCTCTGCAGAGCAATATCATTGCAAAGACATCAGAGAAAATTTAAGCCATGCAGGGAACCAAGAAACATAACTTACAAAAAAAGATTTTAAAAGAAAAAGGGCACTCTAGGAAAAGCTAAAATTTCTTTATTTTGGAATATATTTTCTACTTTTATTATTAACTATTCACGTATCTTTTTATGTATGTCGTTTCTCTTCTCAGGATCTATGTCTTCCATTTAATACTTAAAGTGCACACACTAACTAGAAGAGGAAAAAAGGTAAAGAGTTTCTTAACTATGGAATATTGCATAAAATAACATAAGATATTTGCAGAGATTAAAAGTTTATTGTTTTGCTTTCAAATCATAAGCTGCAAGAGTTATGTTTGCATAAAGAGATTTCCTGGCACCAAACCTCTATTAAATTGTATTGAGTGACCTTTGATGAAATAATAGAGCTATATTGCTTTTGAAGATATTAGCTTTCAGAGTTAATAGTTGGGTTTGTAATCTGATGGTACAAATGAAATTTAGAATAAAACAATGATTAGGTATCACTTTTGTAAATAAGGCAACTCTGTCAGTATTCATGCCTGGCTACATGGTTGAGAGATAGGTAGTAGATTGGCAGAAATATAAAACATGTTCAGATATTAACTGCATAATTAATTAATTTCACTGGACATGATTTTCACCACAATCCATTATAGCCAAAGCATGTGTTCATCTCCTGGGATCCCAGGCAATCAGGCTTCTCAATTGACACATTAAAGTGACTGGTAAATAGTCAGTCTTTGTAGGGATGTTATAGTGGACAAGTGTGTTGAAATAACGAAAAGAACAGGATTGCCAGTGAAGCATTAGAGAAGAAAGCAAACAGACCAGTAGAGAAAAAGAAATACGTGATGATGAAGATGAAGAACAACGAAAGAAAAGTGCAATTGGAAATAAAAGATGAAATACTGTGTACATACCCAGATAGAAGCCCTGGATGTAAGTAATCAAGCCTTAGGCAACTTGAAAGAAAGCAAGCTGATGTTGGAAATAGAAGTTTTACCTGGAAGCTCTGAGACTTTGGTCCACCTCTTCATACTGACTGTACCAGTCAGGATTTTCCAGAGAAACAAAACGAATAAGATAGACAGATGATAGATAGATAGACAGGTAGAGAGATAGATAGACAGAGAGATAGATGACAAAGGTAGATAGATGACAGGTTGGTAGACAGAGAGATACCTATATAGGTCTAGAGGTCTCTCTATCAACCTACCCATCTATCTATATGTTGAGATTTACTTTTGAGAAATTGGTTTCTATGACTGTGGTTCTGGAAAGTCTGAATCTAGTAGGCTGGCTGGAAACACAGGATTTCTATGTTACAGACTTAAGGCTGAATTTCTTTTACTCTGGGAAATCTGTGTTTGCTTTTATGGTCTTCAAGGGATTGGATGAGGTCCACACATATTATCTCCTTGAAGTCAGCGGATGGTTGATGTTAATCACATCTGCAGAATACCTTCATAGCAACACCTTCACTCGTGCTTGACCAAACACCTGGGCACTGTAGCCTGGCCCAGTTGACACATAAAATGGAATCGTCACAAGGACCCAACTCTTCCCTCCATCAGCTACAGACATGCCTCTTGTGTCAAAGAGAACAGATTTCCCTGTATTAAGCCTTGTCAGGTACCAGAGACTAGAGGAGTCTCTGTTGTCTTCAGTTAGTGCCCACGCTGGTTAATCACTGGAAACGTCAGAGCTGCATCTGATGATTAGAAGGTTGTGTTTACAATGAAATATGTAAATGAGAGGGAACTGCAATGACAAGAGGCAACACTCGGACCCCACCTCCCTCTGCACTCGTGGACTTTATGGTGACAACAAAATTGGTCTGCCCTAAGTCTCTAATTATTAGAGAAATGCAAATCAAAACTACAGTGAGGTATCACCTCACAATGGTCAGAAAGGCTGTCTACAAATAACAAATGCTGGAGAGGGTGTGGAGAAAAGGGAACCCTCCTGCGCTGTTGGTGGGAATGTAAATTGATACAGCCACTATGGAGAACAGTATGGAGGTTCCTTAAAAAACTACAAATAGAGCTGCCATATGACCCAGCAATCCCGCTCCTAGACATATATCCTGAGAAAACCATAATTCGAAAACATACACGCACCCCAGTGTTCAGAGCAGCACTATTTACAATAGCCAAGACATGGAAGCAATCTAAATGTCCATTGACAGAGGAATGGATAAAGAAGATGTGGGCACCTTCACAATGGTGGAGGAGTGAGATGTGGAGATCACCTTCCTCCCCACAAATACATCAAAACTACATCTACATGTGGAACAACTCCTACAGAACACCTACTGAATGCTGGCAAAAGACCTCAGACTTCTCAAAAGGCAAGAAACTCCCTACATACCTGGGTAGGGCAAAAGAAAAAACAAAGACAAAAGAATAGGGAGGGGACGTGCACCTCTGGGAGAGAGCTGTGAAGGAGGAAAGGTTTCCACACACTAGGAAGCCCCTTCATTGGCGTAGACAGGAGGTGGCGGGGGGAAGCTTTGGAGCCGCGGAGGAGAGCGCATCAACAGGGGTGCAGAAGGCAAAGTGGAGAGATGCCCACTCAGAGGATCGGGGCCAACCAGCACTCACCAGCCCAAGAGGCTTGTCTGCTCACCCGGCGGGCAGGCAGGGGCTGGGCGCTGAGGCTTGGGCTTCGGAGTTCAGATCCCAGGGAGAGGACTGGGGTTGGCTGCGTGAACACAGCCTGAAGGGGGCTAGGGTGCCATAGCTAGCCAGGAAGGACGCTGGGAAAAAGTCTTGAACTGCTTAAGAGGCAAGAGACCATTGTTTTGGGTGTGTGAGAAGAGGGGATTCAGAACACCGCTAAACGAGTCCCACAGACGGGCACAAGCCGTGGCTATCAGCGTGGACACCAGAGACGGACATGAGACGCTAAGGCCGCTGCTGCAGTCACCAAGAAGCCTGTGTGCGAGCACAGGTCACTCTCCACACCTCCCTTCAGGGGAGCCTGTGCAGCCCACCACTGCCAGGGTCCCGGGATCCAGGGACAACTTCCCCAGGAGAACGCACGGCGCGCCTCAGGCTGTTGCAATGTCTCGCTGGCCTCTGCCGCTGCAGGCCCGCCCCACACTGCGTGCCCCTCCCTCCTCACAGCCTGAGGGAGCCAGAGTCCCAGAAGAGGCTGCTCCTTTAACCCCATCCTGTCTGAGCGAAGAACAGACGCCCTCCGGCGACCTACACACAGAGGCGGGGCCAAATCCAAAGCTGAACCCCGGGAGCTGTGCGAACAAAGAAGAGAAAGGGAAATTTCTCCCAGCAGCCTCAGGAGCTGCGTACAAAATCTCCACAATCAACCTGATGTACCCTGCATCTGTGGAATACAGGAATAGACAGGGAATGATCCCAAATTGAGGAGGTGGACTTTGGTAGCAACTGTAGACTTTGGGCCTCCTTTCTGCCTCTAATTTCTTTCTGGGTTTATGTTTATCTTAGTTTAGTATTTAGAGCTTATTATCATTGGTCGATTTGTTTATTAATTGGGTTGCTCTCTGCCTTTTTAAATTTTATATAGATCTATTTTTTTCCTTTTTCACTTTTTGTGAGTGTGTATGTGTATGCTTCCTTGTGTGATTTTGTCTGTATAGCTTTGCTTTTGCTATCTGTCCTAGGGTTCTGTCTCTTGTTTTTTGTGTTTTGTTTTGTTTTTAGTATAGTTTTTAGTGCTTGTTATCATTGGAGGATTTGTGTTTTGGTTTGCTTGCTCCCTTCTTTCTCTCTCCCTTTTTTTTAAAATTATTTTTTATTTTTAATAATTTTTTTCTATTTTAATAACTTTATTTTACTTTATTTATTTATTTTTCTTTGTTTCTCTCTCTCTTTCTTTCTTTTTCTCCCTTTTCTTCTGAGCGATGTGGCTGACAGGGTCTTGGTGCTCTGACTGGGTGTCAGGCCTGAGCCTCTGAGGTGGGAGACCCAAGTTCAGGACACTGGTCCACCAGAGACCTCTCAGCCCCACGTAATATCAAATAGTGAAAGCTCTCCCAGAGATCTCCAGCTCAATGCTAAGACCCAGCTCCACTCAACGACCAGCAACCTACAGTGCTGGACATCCCATGCCAAACAACTAGCAACACAGGAACACAAACCTACCCATTAGCAGAGAGGCTGCCTAAAATCATAACAAGTTCACAACACCCCAAAACACACCACTGGATGTGGTCCTGCCCACAAGAAAGACAAGATCCAGCCTCATTCACCAGAACACAGGCACCAGTCTCCTCCACCAGGAAGCCTACACAACCCACTGAACAAACCTTACCCACTGGGGGCAGACACCAAAAATAACAGGAACTACAAAGTTGCAGCCTGCGAAACGGAGACCCCAAACACAGAAAGTTAAGCAAAATGAGAAGACAGAGAAATACACAGCAGATGAAGGAGCAAGTTAAAAACCCACCAGACCAAACAAACGAAGAGGAAATAGGCAGTCTATCTGAAAAAGAATTCAGAGTAATGATAATAAAGATGATCCAAAATCTTGGAAATAGAATGGAGAAAATACAAGAAACGTTTAACAAGGACCTAGAAGAACTGAAGAGCAAACAAATAATGATGAACAACAAATAAATGAAATTAAAAATTATCTAGAAGGGATCAATAGCAGAATAACTGAGGCAGAAGAATGGATAAGTGACCTGGAAAATAAAATAGTGGAAGTAACTACCACAGAGCAGAATAAAGAAAAAAGAAGGAAAAGAATTGAGGATAATCTCAGAGAACTCTGGGAAAAAAATTAAACGCACCAACATTTGAATTATAGGGGTCCCAGAAGAAGAAGAGAAAAAAAAAAGGACTGAGAAAATATTTGAAGAGATTATAGTTGAAAACTTCTTTAATATGGGTAAGGAAACAGTCAATCAAGTCCAGGAAGTGCAGAGAGTCCCATACAGGATAAATCCAAGGAGAAACATGCCAAGACACATAATAGTCAAAGTATCAATTAAATACAAAGAAAAAATATTAAAAGCAACAAGGGAAAAGCAACAATTAACATACAAGGAAATCCCTATAAGGTTAATAGCAGATCGCTCAGCAGAAACTTTGCAAGCCAGAAGGGAGTAGCAGGACATATTTAAAGTGATGAAAGGGAAAAACCTACAAACAATATTACTCTACCCAGAAAGTATCTCATTCAGGTTCGATGGAGAAATTAAAATCTTTACAGATAAGCAAAAGCTAAGAGAATTCAGCACCACCAAACCAGCTCTACAATAAATGTTAAAAGAACTTCTATAGGCAGGAAACACAAGAGAAGGAAAAGACCTACAATAACAAACCCAAAACAATTAAGAAAATGTTAATAGAAACATATATATCAATAACTACCTTAAGTGTAAATGGATTAAATGCTCCAACCAAAAGACATAGACTGGCTGAACAGATACAAAAACAAGATCCATATATATGCTGTCTACAAGAGACCCACTTCAGACCTAGAGACACATACAGACTGAAAGTGAGGGGATGGAAACAGATATTTCATGCAAATGGAAACCAAAAGAAAGCTGGAGTAGCAATTGTCATATCAGACAAAATAGGCTTTAAAATAAAGACTATTACAAGAGACAAAGAAGGACACTACTTAATGATCAAGGGATCAATTCAAGAAGAAGATATAACAATTGTAAATATTTATGCACCCAACATAAGAGCACCTCAATACATAAGGCAAATGCTAACGGCCATAAGAGGCAAAATTGACAGTAACACACTCATAGTAGGGGACTTTAACACCCCACTTACACCAATGGACAGATCATCCAAAATGAAAATAAGTAAAGAAACACAAGCTTTAAATGATACATTAAACAAGATGGACTTAATTGATGTTTATAGGACATTCCATACAAAAACAACAGAATACACTTTCTTCTCAAGTGCTCATGGAACATTCTCCAGGACAGATGATATCTTGGGTCACAATTCAAGCCTTGGTAAATTTAAGAAAATTGAAATCATATCAGGTATCTTTTCTGACCACAACATTATGAGACTAAATATCAACTACAGAAAAAAAATCTGTAAGAAATACAAACACATGGAGGCTAAACAATACACTATTAAATAAGCAAGAGATCAAAGAGGAAATCAGAAAATACCTAGAAACAAATGACAATGAAAACATGACCCAAAATCTACGGGATGCAGCAAAAGCAGTTCTAAGGGGGAAGTTTATAGCAATACAATCCTACCTCAAGAAACAAGAAACATCTCAAATAAACAACCTGACCTTGCACCTAAAGCAATTAGAGAAAGAAGAACAAAAAACCCCCAAAGTTAGCAGAAGGAAAGCAATCATAAAGATCACATCAGAAATAAATGAAAAAGAAATGAAGGAAACAATAGCAAAGATCAATAAAACTAAAAGCTGGTTCTTTGAGAAGATAAACAAAATTGATAAACCATTAGCCAGACTCATCAAGAAAAAAAGGGAGAAGACTCAAATCAATAGAATTAGAAATGAAAAAAGAGAAGTAACAACTGACACTACAGAAATACAAAAGATCATGAGAGATTACTATAAGCAACTCTATGCCAATAAAATGGACAACCTGGAAGAAATGGACAAATTCTTAGAAATGCACAACCTGCCAAGACTGAATCAGGAAGAAATAGAAAATATGAACAAACCAATCACAAGCACTGAAATTGAGTCTGTGATTAAAAATCTTCCAACAAACAAAAGCCCAGGACCAGATGGCTTCACAGGCGAATTCTATCAAACATTTAGAGAACAGCTAACACCCATCCTTCTCAAACTCTTCCAAAATATAGCAGAGGGAGGAACACTCCCAAACTCATTCTACGAGGCCACCATCACCTTGATACCAAAACCAGACAAGGATGTCACAAAGAAAGAAAACTACAGGCGAATATCACTGATGAACATAGATGCAAAAATCCTCAACAAAATACTAGCAAACAGAATCCAACAGCACATTAAAAGGATCATATACCATGATCAAGTGGGGTTTATCCCAGGAATGCAAGGATTCTTCAATATACGCAAATCAATCAATGTGAACACCATATTAACAAATTGAAGGAGAAAAAACATATGATCATCTTACCAGATGCAGAAAAAGCTTTTGACAAAATTCAACACCCATTAATGGTAAAAAAAAAACCCCAGAAAGTAGGCATAGAGGGAACTTACCTCAACATAATAAAGGCCACATATGACAGACCCACAGCCAACATCGTTCTCAATGGTGAAAAACTGAAACCATTTCCACTAAGATCAGGAACAAGACAAGGTTGCCCACTCTCACCACTATTATTCAACATAGTTTTGGAACTTTTAGCCCCAGCAATCAGAAAAGAAAAACAAATAAAAAGAATCCAAATCGGAAAAGAAGTAGTAAAACTGTCACTGTTTGCAGATGACATGATACTATACATAGAGAATCCTAACAATGCTACCAGAAAACTACTAGAGCTAATCAATGAATCTGGTAAAGTAGCAGGATACAAAATTAATGCACAGAAATCTCTTGCATTCCTATACACTAATGATGAAAAATCTGAAAGAGAAATTAAGGAAACACTCTCATTTACCACTGCAACCAAAAGAATAAAACACCTAGGAATAAACCTACCTAAGGAAAAAGAAGACCTGTATGCAGAAATCTATAAGACACTGATGAAAAAAATTAAAGATAATACAAACAGATGCAGAGATATACCATGTTCTTGGATTGGAAGAATCAACATTCTGAAAATGACTATACTACCCAAAGCAATTGACAGATTCAACACAATCCCTATCAAACTACCAATGGCTGTTTCAAAGAACTAGAACAAAAAAATTCACAATTTTTATGGAAACACAAAAAATCCCAAATAGTCAAAGCAATCTTGAGAAAGAAAAATGGAGCTGGAGGAATCAGGCTCCCAGACTTCAGACTATACTACAAAGCTACAGTCAACAAGACACTATGGTACTGGCACAAAAACAGAAATATAGATCAATGGAACAGGATAGAAAGCCCAGAGATACACCCACGCACGTATGGTCACCTTATCTTTGATAAAGGAGGCAAAAGTATTCAATGGAGAAAGACAGTCTCTTCAATAAGTGGTGCTGGGAAAACTGGACAGCTACATGTAAAAGAATTAAATTAGAACACTCCCTTACACCATACACAAAAATAAACTTAAAATGGATTAAAGACCTAAATGTAAGGCCAGACACTATAAAACTCTTAGAGGAAAACACAGGCAAAACACTATGATATAAATGACAGCAAGATCCTTTGTGACCCACCTTCTAGAGATATGGAAATAAAAGCAAAAATAAACAAATGGGACATAATGAAACTTAAAAGATTTTGCACAGCAAAGGAAACCATAAACAAGACAAAAAGACAACCCTCAGAATGGGAGAAAATATTTGCAAATGAAGCAACTGACAAAGGATTAATCTCCAAAATATACAGGCAACTCATGCAGCTCAATATCAAAAAAGCAAACAACCCAATCCAAAAATGGGCAGAAGACCTAAATAGACATTTCTCCAAAGAAGACATACAGATTGTCAGCAAACACATGAAAGGATGCTCAACATCACTAATCATTAGAGACACGGAAATTAAAACTACAATGAGGTATCAGCTCACACCGGTCAGAATGGCTGTCATCAAAAAGTCTACAAACAGTAAATGCTGGAGAGGGTGTGGAGAAAAGGGAAACCTCTTGCACTGTTGGTGGGAATGTAAATTGATGCAGGCACTATGAACAGTATGGAGGTTCCTTAAAAAACTAAAAATAGAACTACCATATGACCCAGCAATCCCACTACTGGGCAGATACCCTGAGAAAACCATAATTCAAGAATAGTCATGGGGGCTTCCCTGGTGGCGCAGTGGTTGAGAGTCCACCTGCCGATGCAGGGGACACGGGTTCGTGCCCCGGTCCGGGAGGATCCCACATGCCGCGGAGTGGCTACGCCAGTGAGCCATGGTTGCTGAGCCTGCGCATCCGGAGGCTGTGCTCCGCAACGGGGGAGGCCACAACAATGAGAGGCCAGCGTACCGCAAAAAAAAAAAAAAAAAAAAAAAAAAGAATAGTCATGTACCACAATTTCATTGCAGCTCTATTTACAATAGCCTGGACATGGAAGCAACCTAAGTGTCTGTTGGCAGATGAATGGATAAAGAAGATATGGCACGGATATACAATGGAAGATTACTCAGCCATAAAAAAAAATTAAATTGAGTTATTTGTAGCGAGGTGGGTGGACCTAGAGACTCTCATACAGGGTGAAGTAAGTCAGAAAGAGAAAAACAAATACCATATGCTAACACATATATATGGAATCTAAAAAAAAAAAAAAAAAGGTTCTGAAGAACCTAGGGGCAGGACAGGAATAAAGACACAGACATAGAGAATGGACTTGAGGACACGCGGAGGGGGAAGGGTAAGCTGGGACAAAGTGAGAGAGTGGCATGGACATATATACACTACCAAATATAAAATAGATAGCTAGTGGGAAGCAGCCACATAGCACAGTGAGATCAGTTCGGTGCTTTGTGTCCAGCTAGAGGGGTGGGATATGGAGGGTGGGAGGGAGAAACAATAGGGAGGAGATATGGGGGTATATGTATAGCTGATTCACTTTGTTATACAGCAGAAACTAACACACCATTGTAAAGCAATTATACTCCAATAAAGATGTTAAAAAAAAAAAGATGTGGCATATACACAGAATGGAATAATATTCAGCCATAAAAAAGAATGAAATAATGCCATCTGCAGCAACATGGACGGACCTAGAGATGATCATACCAAGTGAAGTAAGTCAGACAGAGAAAGACAAGTACCATATGGTATCACTTATATGTGGAATCTAAAAAATGATACAAATGGACTTATTTACAAAACAGAAACAGACTCATAGACAGAGAGAACAAGCTTACAGTTACCACAGGGGAAATGGGGGGGCAGGGATAAATTAGCAGTTTAGAATTAACAGAGATACACGACTATATATAAAACAGAAAAACAACAAAGACCTACTGTGTAGCACAGGGAACTGTATTCAGTATCCTGTAATGACCTATAATGGAAAAGAATCTGTTAAAGATTATTATGTATATATATATATATGAATAACTCTGCTGTACACCTGAAACTAACATACAATGTAAATCAACTATAGTTCAATTAAAAAAATTTAAAAACAAGATTGAGGGACTTCCCCAGTGGTCCAGTGGTAAAGAATCCACCTTGTGATACAGGGGATGCGGGTTTCGTTCCTGGTCGAGGAACCAAGATCCCACAGGCTGTAGGCCAACTAAGCCCACATGCCGCAACTACTGAGCCCGACTGCAGCAACTAGAGAGAAGCCTAAGAGCCACAACAAAAAAGATCCCGCATGCCTCAATGAAGATACCACATGCTGCAACTAAGACCCAACGCGGCCAAAAACAGAAAAAGAAAAAAAAAAAAAACCTTTAAAACAAAAAAGAAGATCGGTTTGTATGATCAAACACCTCTGCATGCTTTTACTTAGGTCCCGACGTTCTTGTGTGTGAATCTCAGATAGGGGTGGTGGTATAGCTTGGTGGCTTCTGTAATCACACTGCTTGGGGTCTGATATTAGCCTTGCCACCTGGAGGAAACCAGCTATTCTCTCTAGACCTCAGTTTCCTCATCTTGTTAGACCTGCCAAACAGCTACTCAGCACCTGCCTGGATTGCTGTGGTGATGAGATGGCATTGTGTAAATTACACAGGACAAGGTGTATACAGTCAACTCTGTTAGTCATCGCTGACCCAGATCATGGGGCCTGAGGTGTCTCTACATTTGCAGGAGGCGGGCTGTCTACTGCAGATGGGATGGGGTATCTCTGCTTCTCCAGAAAACGTGCTCTATTCCAACAGCAAGCTGGCTCATAGCAATAGGGAAGGCTGATGGGAAGTCTTTCCTATAAAAAAAATTCACTCTTGTGATCACAGGATGGGATCCAGCTCTTTCTTTGCACTTCACAGCCAGCTTTACTAACAGACTTGTCTAGGATGTCCTCTCTCTTGTCTAGGACCCCTTAACCTGCTGCAGCCTAGCTTCCGCCCCGAGTATGCTTCTGACATGAATCACAAATCCTATATACGTTCCAGTAATTTTTCCTGCCTTCTAACAAGCTCAAGTCTATTTCCTGAATCTTCTTGTGTCAAAACAGTCCCTTTGCAGCGTCTCAGACAAGTGTCAATATAGTACTAGAGGAGACATGATGCATGAGTATTATGCATCAGCTAAATAAACGTGTGGACCTTATTAATATTTTATATGTCCTTTAAAAAACTGCTTTTGCAAATGCTTTGGGAGACCAAACTGATAATTTATCATCCTCCACACTGTCACCTTGCAGGGCACTTTGCAGCTGAGGATGATGTAGTGAGGCTCCCTGGATTTTTATCTATATTCATCTCCACATCCCCACACCACCTAGGCTCCTAATTTCCAAGCAGCACAAAGTGCTACAGTCACTTGCTGACTTCAAATAAATACCGCCCCCGACCCTGTCTCTATGGGTTTCTCCTCACTTGGTTGGGAGTATTTGATTTGAATAGGATAAAATTAGGTAAATTGAAATTTTGCACAAATTCAGCCTCACGGTTTATTTTGGGGGTGGAACTGGGTGGCAGAGGGAAACAGTACAGCCAGGAGCCTTTCCTTTCTACTGTTTGCCCTTTCATACCGTTGAATTTTGTACCATGTGCATGCATTACTTACTGAGATACCTTAACTAAGTAAGTTAAAGTAAATGAGCAATGAAATAAGTAAATTTAACTGCAGGGTGCCAAAACCTGTCAAGGTTTTATTTAAAAAATTGTATAGTCAAGATGAAATGCTTTCTGTAGATCTTCCTTTATATTGTCCTTCTGGCAGATTTCATTTCCCAGGAGATGGAAACTGCGTGATGCCGAGGAGCCATGTGAGGGTTTAAGGCACGAGCCACAGAAATCAAGATGGAAGTGCAGGTCAGGAAGGGAACAGTTCAGGAAGAAATGCTGCCAGTCATAACGGGGTCCCCTGCATCACGCCTCCCAGTTGCCCCTCCTCCCATAAAGGCAGGGGGTCTGGTTCCACACATTTGAATTGGGGTTAAAATTGTGTTGTGCTTTGACCAAGAGAATGCGGTGGACAGGATGCTTTGTGAAGTCTGGAGAGCACACCTCAAGCAACCTTGACTTTCCACCCTCTCTCCCCGGGAAAGGAACTCAAAGACCATCTTAGGTTGAGGAAGCCAAGTGCATCGTCTTAGAGAGTGAGAGGCCATATAAAATAAACCCCGGGGCACCCCGGCCAACAGACAGCAGGGATGCCGTGCAGACGACTGAAGCTGTGTCTTCCTACAGCACCTCCATCTCACACCCTGTGGCCTTCTATCAGCATAAAATAGGAATTTTCTTCTTAATGTTTTGCCCTGGCATTTGTATTTTTGGATGACATGAAGCACACCTACATTTTTTTAAACTATATGAAATGTACCTACAAAATTAATGAGTTATCCATTATCTATCAGTGTGTGTGTGTGTGTGTGTGTGTGTGTATATATATATATATATATATATATATATATATATCACATTTTTCCCACTTCAGGGATCTATACTTCATTCCACCGACTCAGTATGTTCTCTGGATTTCCACTTTGTCAGCCATTTCCTTAATGAGTGACGCCCTTAGGAATAAGTCCCTGGTGAACCCAAAGAACAAGAGCATACTGATGGCTCTCACCCCTGGCTCAAGTTTCTCCTGTCTTTGTATCCTGCATGAAGACCTTCACAGTAGGCTCTCTTTAACCCTGGCCTTGATCCAGAGGCTCTGAATGGGGCTGATGACAGTGGCTCCCTGGGAAACGACTCAGCATCTTAGTCCTTGGGAAAGAACAAGCTCTACAGCACCAGAGGGTTGGGTTTCTCAAACACAGAAAAGAGCAGATGCTTCAAAATGCCCTCCTCGGGGTTTCCTGTCAATGTCCAGCTGCTGCTGTGCCTCCCTGCCCCACTCTCGTGGCTTCTTGCATTGGGCGGATCACGGAAAACCAGGGTTGGGACTCAGTGGCTTCACTGAGTCAAAGAAAACCCAGGGAGCCTCCGTCTGCCTCTCTGACTTGACTCTGGGTCTAAAGCCTCTCCTTTCCCTCTTCTTTGTATCAGATATAGAGGAGAGTGCCATGTGTTATGGACAGATCATCAAACCTGGACATCCTCTGCCTGTGTGTGTGTGTGTGTGTGTGTGTGTGTGTGGTCCCAAACATCAACCTAGGGTCCAGGGAAAACTCTACTGTTAATAAGAATATTTAAAGATAATGCCTTTGGCTGTGAAAGAGGCATTTAAAAGAACATTTTAAGTAGTGTTAACATCACTGGAATAAGTATTTGGCCTTACAAGTTGACTACTTCGAAAGGAAATATTCATTTGGATAGAAGAGTTTTGGTATCATTTTTTGAAGACAATTAAAACATCACCACCATATGTAGTCACTATGCAAAACAGTATGGAGGTTCCTCGAAAAACTAAAAATAGAGTTGCCATATGATTCAGCAATCCCACTCCTGGGCATATATCCGGAAAAAACTATAATTCGAAAAGATACATGCACCTCAATGTTCATAGCAGCTCTATTTACAAGAGCCAAGACATGGAAACAACCTAAATGTACATGGACAGATGAATAAAGAAGATGTGGTACATATACACAATAGAATACTATTCAGCCATAAAAAAGAACAAAATAATGCTATTTGCAGCAACATGGATGAACCTGTAGATTATCATAGTAAGAAAAGTAAGTCAGAAAGAGAAAGACAAATGCCATACAATATCACTTACATGTGCAAACTAAAATATGACACAAATGAACATATTTACACAACAGAAACAGGGCTTCCCTGGTGGCGCAGTGGTTGGGAGTCTGCCTGCCGATGCAGGGGACACGGGTTCGTGCCCCGGTCCGGGAGGATCCCACATGCTGTGGAGCAGCTGGGCCCGTGAGCCATGGCCGCTGAGCCTGCGTGTCCGGAGCCTGTGCTCCGCAACGGGAGAGGCCACAACAGTGAGAGGCCCGTGTACCACCCCCATGCGCCCCCCCCAAAAAAAACAGAAACAGACTCAGAGACACAGAGAACAGACTTGTGGTTGCCAAGGGGGAGGTGGGGGAGGGAGGGAAGGGTTAAGAGTTTGTAGTTAGCAGAGGCAAACTATTATATAGAGAATGGATACACAACAAGGTCCTACTGTAGAGCACAGGGAACTATATTCAATATCCTGTGATAAGCCATCATGTAAAAGAATATGAAAAAGAATATATATATATATATATAAAACTCAATCACTTTGCTGTACAGCAGAAATGAACACAACATTGTAAATCAACTATACGTCAGTGACATTAAAAAAATCACCACCATAAATCAACCATAAACAAAAACCACAATAAAAAGCAAAAGCAGCCTACAGGTATATCATCATAGTCACAGCTTTCATTATTTACCCACCTAAGGTGTGTGTAGCACGATTTTAATGTCACCAGCTAACATTTTGGTCTCCTGGCTTCGTTGCACAGTTCTTGCCGACATGCAATACTTTACAACTAACGTCCATTCCAGAAGGCATCCTAGTTTCCCCCTAGCCTAAATTATTACTAAATATGTCAAGGGAAGAAAACTAGCATCGACCCTTTCAGCAGCCTGACGATTCCTTCAGTCAAGATGAATATGTGTTATTGACTCCCGAGTCAGTTTCCCACAGGGAAAACTGTCTTGGAAGAAGCTAAGTTGCTCCTATCTGGAGGGAAGCAGATGGGGCGGGGACCAAACGATCATCTGGGAGCTACGGGGCAGGGTCTGCGGTCCTAACACTGTCACGGAAGCCACCGTCAAACCTCTCCTAGCTCAGTCTCCTCGACCATACAAGCACAGGAAGGGCTGGGATTGGGACTCCAGGTCCCTTCCATGTCAGGAGGCAGTGCCCACGTGCTCCTGTGAGGGTGTGACAAGTTGGGGGGGGGGCCCTGGAACTAGAGATCTAGACTGGCGTCTTCCAGCGGGGTTTGCGTGGCTCCAGACGGTATCCTTGTCATCGTTGTGATGACTGCCCTGGATGAGCTGCTAGGAGGAGAGGTCCCATGTGAGCAGGAGGCCGGGCTTTCATTCTCTCCCCAAGTTCATGCTTCAAGCCTCTCTGGGTCATTTTTGAAGAAGATAAAGAGAAGCTGTGCATTGAGAAACTCCCTACTCAATTCAGGTATATGACAGTTAATCAAAAGGACAGACAGAATTCCCTGGGTGTCTCCCTTGAGCTCTGCGATGATCAAATCCTACTTATGGTGAGCACTGGCCTTCCCCTGGCAACTGACGAGACAACCCAACCCAGGCTTTCAAAAGTAATGCAGTTGACCAGGGACCTTTGCTCCTTCTGCTTTTTTTTTTTTTTTTTTTAATTTTGCTTTGCCCATGACTTGTTTTCTTTTTTTTGCCCATGCCACACAGCATGTGGGACCTTAATTCCTCCACCAGGGATCGAACCCATGCCCACTGCAGTGGAAGCACGGAGTCTAATCCACTGGACAGCCAGGGAAGTCCCCGTTGTTCCTTCTACAGCGTGGTTCCCGATTGTTTCCCTCCAGAGGCTGAACTGAGGAATGTCTTTGAAGGGTTCTAGAGACCCCCAAACCTCCATCAAGTCCCACAGTGTCATCCCAACAAATACACAATCTCAGCCACCCAAAACCGGGTGCCTGCTATACAAACACAGCTTCTCAACAGCCTCCGTGTCCTGAAATTCTACCCTCTGGATGCACCTAAGCTCCTTCTATATAGAAGTCCTGGAGTCTCTGGTACCTAAATCTGACAACCAAGGGTTCTCCCCCTTTTAAAAAGAATGACACAGCAAAAAATCCATTTCCTGAGCTTCTTGTCACACCTGACCCACAGTGGGGCGGGGATCCGTAATCGACACTTTTAACTGGAAAACCAGGTAATTCCTTGAGGAGTAATACTTGACAACTACTGTTCCATACCATCGTGGGTTCTACCAGATTGAGGAGAGTGGCTGAGAAGGAAGAGGATGTTTGAGGGTGGAAAAACGAACAGCCTACAATGAACATATGATCCGTTTTTCTCCATGACATAGTACTGCCACAGCCAGAAAGATGGAGGGTGTTGTAGCATCTCTTGACTCAACCTGTGGTCCATGGTCCAGAAGCACCAACATCACCCCATCATGAAGCTGGTGAAAAATTCAGAATTTCAGGCCCATTTCCAAAACCACTGAGTCCTAACCTGCATGTTGTCAACACCCCCGGTTGATTCGTGTGCACTCTGAAGTTTGCAAAGCGCTGGAGAAATAGAGGAACAGGGCCTAACTATCATGACTCACCAGGAGTCCTGCTTTCTCAGATCCAGGGCAGAAGGAAACTAGTACAGTGTTCACGTAGCATCTACTTCATCCCATTGGTTTGCTGGGTACACTTTGCAAACCATGCTAATAATTCCTTTTGTGGTTCACCAAGGTATCTTACATTGAGCAATTTGCCCAAATTAAGGTGACTCATTTGCTTAAATTAAGAGAGCTTATAAGGGATAGAGAGGGATTATAACTCCAAATGAATCTTGCTCCAATTCCTCTGATTCTCCCGCAATGACCCAGGCCAAAGTAGGCTGCAGTCAAGGAGGGACAGTGTTTATACATGACAGCCTGTGGTGAACTCACCAGCCTGACCCTTTGCACAGGAAAGAGTTAACCCAGCAGGCCTGGGCTGCACATGCCCGAGAAATGCCCATTTTGGTGACTGATCTTTGTCTGGCTCCCATGAATTAAGCTCTTGGAATGTTTCACCCATAAGAGTGCTTTTTACCCTTGGGATCTTGAACCATACACTATCCAGGCAACCTTGGAAGTAAGTCATGTGATTTACAGTGAACACCTGCTCTCCTTCTGGGGGTCTGGAGCTTGAGAAACCAGGTTCAGACACACAGGCAACACGAGCCTATGTGAGGGACCCTTGATAAAAACACCGGGTTTCAAGACTCAAGGGAGCTTTCCTGGTAGACAGCACTGCTCACGTCATTACAAATCACGGCTAGAGGAATTAAGTGTGTCCTGGGCTGCTCCCCTGGCACGAGGTGGAGACTCATGCCTGGTTTCCCCTGAACTTGGCCCCGTGCACCTTTTCCCTCTACTGATTTTGCTTCGTGTCTTTTCACTGTGACAAACCGTAACCATGAGTATAACGAGTCCCGAGTCCTGTGAGTTCTTCTAGTGCATCTGTGAACCTAGCATGGCCTTGGGGACCCCTGACCCATCCCTCTTCCCTCTAAGAAGCTGCTCTGTTACCTGGAAGCCTAGAGGAGAAGGTCTTGTCCACCTCATCATGCTGTACTATTCTCTTCCATATGGTGGGTCTTCAGATGGCGCATCACATCACCCACAGGCTGTTTCTTCTCCAAGGTCAAGTTTCTCAGACTCCTCAATATTACCATAGGTAGCTCACTCCACCCTACCATGGAAACGGAACCAATATTTCTCCAATGTGTTCGACTGTGTCTAGGTCCTCGTGATGGACTCCAGCCCTATAGGTGTGCTCCAACCTGCACAGAGTGCAACCTGGTCGTCACCTGTTTCATTCTGGACGCTGTTCTCCAGGATGAAGCCCGAGCTCCTGTCTTTGTAGTCTCCTTATGTCTTCAACTTATTAAATAATAAGATACTTGACCTTTTTGTTCCTTATCCTGTGCTACAGATCCACAATCTATTTTCTTTTAAATTTCTCTTTGGGCCACTTGAGGGAAGGCTGTGGCCTTCTCACCACCAACATTCATCTTGGAAGAATAGATTCATTGTTCCTGTCTCTTGATATCTTTTGGATCCCAACAAGTTGGTGGCAGATGAGACTGGGAATGTTCCAAGAGAACTTTTATCAGACAACTAAGGGTAAACATGACATTCTCCGCAGAGAGCTAGAAATAAGAACTGTTTGCAGAGCATAACAGAGTTCCGGTTTCTGATCCTAACTCCAACTGACATTGAGCTAAAATGTACTTTGGTCGGTGATATTTGCAAGCACCTAGCCCACAGGAGCCTTGGCTTTGCCTCTAAAGAAAGGCATAACCCTCCTTTCTTGAGGTGAACTTGACTTGGCACTGCTTCTGTTTGTTCAAGCTTTATCCCTTTCAGACTTGCTTCCTGGGACCACCTCTGTCCAGCATCGCTGTCGGTCCCGGTGGTCAGAAGCATTTCTCATTGGACCGCAAAGTTTCCTTGCTTGGTTTCAGGCCATCTTGACTTGTTTTAAATATGACTTTCACCTTTTTCCTAGTGGACCTTATGACCCGATAGTGATTCCAGCCGGTAGGAAGCTATTTAAATCTTGACTCAATTCACTAAGACACCTGTGATTCCTCTAAGTCTCAGGTCATGTGTAAACTCTTGATCATGCCCTGTGCCCTTGCATTTGAAAAATTGCTAGTAATATCAGGACTAAAGACCCTGAAATCCAAGACTTCCCCTACTAGTGTGTTGGTCCATCTGTGGACACCCGCTAGGCTGATCGTTTAGAAAGCTATTCGTTTGCTTAATTTAGCTCATCTCTCTTCATCTTGCCTCCGACAGTTTCCCACGACACAGATTTTCAGCTCTATCCTGAAGTACGGGGACCTAACACAAGTAAAACTAAGCCAGAAATGACCCAGTGTTATTCCAATAAAAAATGGGTCCATCTCTTATTCCAGATTTGTGAGCTGAGAAAAGATGGCAGAACTCGATTGGGATGAGAGAGAAGGGATGGTTTGGGGAGAAGGCTGATGAAAGACAGGGTCTAGAATATGCAGTGGGTCAGAGTTAAGGAAATGAAAGTTTTCCTAAAGGCCATTAATTGGATTCTTTTTAATATTCTTGGAGAGATACAAACAAAGAATGGAATTCCTTTTAGGCTGCGTTTGCATTTGGATTGTACTTCTTTAAATAAGGCACCACGTTGGCTCATACCAAGTAAGTCACATTCTCAATGGATTTGATATATGACTGCACATATGTGCTTGGCAACAGCCCCATGGAAACAGACATTGGAGCATAAGCATAGGATTTAATATTGGGACCCACAGGATCCTGGGTGGCTTGGCCAGTTGTTCCAGCTCTCTGGCCTCTTCATGCCCTGGACAATATTAAAATAATGTGTGCAGGGCTTCCCTGGTGGTGCAGTGGTTGAGAGTCCGCCTGCCGATGCAGGGGACACGGGTTCATGCCCCGGTCCGGGAAGATCCCACATGCCGTGGAGCGGCTGGGCCCGTGAGCCATGGCCGCTGAGCCTGTGCGTCCGGAGCCTGTGCTCCGCAAGGGGAGAGGCCACAACAGTGAGAGGCCCGCATAACAACAACAAAAAATAATAATAATAATGTGTGCAGAACAGATCTAAAATGATTTCTGCCACCATTCTATGCCCTTATTGGATTGTTTGTTTCATCTGTGACGGATAACCCTGTACACGAGTAAAATATACTACAAGGTTAGAGGAATGTACAAATTGTTTATCAGAATCCATTTGTTTAGATACCACAGAGAAGGATTAAAAAGTGGGCACCATGGGCTTCCCTGGTGGTGCAGTAGTTGAGAGTCCGCCTGCCGATGCAGGGGACACGGGTTCGTGCTCCGGTCCAGGAAGATCCCACATGCTGCAGAGCGGCTCGGCCCGTGAGCCATGGCCGCTAAGCCTGTGCGTCCGGAGCCTGTGCTCCGCAACGGGAGAGGCCACAACAGTGAGAGGCCCGCGTAACGCAAAAAAAAAAAAAAAAAAAAAAAAAGTGGGCACCAAAACATCAATAGATTGGATGCAGTGTGGTGGGAATTAACTGTCTGTTAGTTCATACTAATACAGATTATTTTTATACCTCTCCACCTGTTTGTTGCCCTCCAAGTCTGCAGTGCTGCTGCAGGATCTATGTGGAACAGTACTGGACTCACATAAGACAGCCAGGGGGAAAATCACGCTGCAATGCTCCCTCCCAGATATGGTTCTCATGGTGGAACTGAAGTGATTAACATAGCTGTGTGTGCACATGTCCAGGATTTCTGCCACTATGTGTGTGGGAACCAGGAGAGTATAAGAGGAACGAGGGATTTCATTACCCATGGTTCATGGAACACCAAAAGTGATCAGGAAAATGGTCACGTAAGTTGTAAGAAACTGTTAGGTTACAGAAGTTGATTTAGGTGAAAACTGGGGGAACAGAGAGACGTGACCTGCAAAGGAATGACACGGCGTGGATCGGAGGCGTGTTAAATCGAGAAGGCAGCTGATGTAAGGAAAACCTTACATCAGGTGGAATCTTTTTTTTTTTTGCCTAGGTGGAGCCTTGATAAAGGCCCTCTGCTGTAAAGGACTGATCCTGGCATGTTCCTCTTCTTTTACAAATTAAGGGAGAGCCTCAGAGACTATTACGCAGCCTTAAAAAGGAAATTCTAAACCACAATGGAAAAGAATATAACCGAGTCACTTTGCCATACAGCAGAAATTAAACATAATCTTGTAAATCGACTATACTTCAATTTTTTTTTTTTTTTTTTTTTTTTGCGGTATGCGGGCCTCTCACTGCCGTGGCCTCCCCCGTTGCGGAGCACAGGCTCCGGACGCGCAGGCTCCGGACGCGCAGGCTCAGCGGCCATGGCCCACGGGCCCAGCCGCTCCGCGGCACATGGGATCCTCCCAGACCGGGGCACGAACCCGTATCCCCTGCATCGGCAGGCGGACCCCCAACCACTTGCGCCACCAGGGAGGCCCAATTTTTTTTTTTTAAAGGAAGGAAATTCTGACATGTACTACCTTGGATGAAACTTGAGGACATTATGCTATGTGAAATAAGCCAGTCACCAAGAGACAAATACTGATATTACTGCTGTGAATTTGGCTTCCTCACTTTTGTGTCAATTTTGTGACAATTTTGTGTCCCTTTTGAGACACTTTTGTGTCACTTTTGTGTCCCTTTTGTGACAATCCACTCAGGAAACAGCAGATGATATAAAGATTTTCTGTTCATGGAATAAATTCTCTGGTGCATATACTTAATAAACCAACTAATTCAGATTTTTAACAAATGTGTTGGAGGCTGAAATATCGGCCCACAGTGATAAAGCTTCCTTCACGGTCTGTATTACCACCCTACCACGTTATGCCATATGTAGATATATGTCATGTAAAATCAGGATGGACTTAGGAAATGAACTGAGTGGAGATTAAACAACTCCCCAAGTACATACTACAAATGCGAGAATTCCTTTTTGTATTTTATAGTATTGAGAACTTCCACAAGAAAGAAATAAACATGAAACATTCTTGTTCAACCACACTGTCCTTAATTCATCCATTTTTTATGAATGTCATTTTGTCGAATTATTCAAACTGATGTTTCATACTGTTCTAAAAGCTCCCCTGGAGAATACACTGAAAGACTGCTGATTATTATAAATGTGAATTCAGGTCTCCTGAAGCTCTGTTGAAACCTAGGTAACGCCCCCACCACCCCCAGGTGTGTAATGAACACCACGGAGAATCTAGATTAGTAAATTACAGTTAACAAGCTTTCACTGAAAACGAGCTCTAACAGGATACTTGGCACCTAAGTGGAAGAGTATTCGCTTCTCTAACAGGAAGCATTCCATTATCTCTCCTTTGCCACCAGGGTATTCTTTGAAGATGGTTCCTAAGAAAATTACTTTACACCCTTTTACTTTTCATTTAGGATCCATCTCCAACCAGCCTCTCACCGGGGTATTACATAGAGTGAGCAGCATTACATAACTTCCAGTGAGAGTTATTATGGATTTTACATTTCAGAAACTTTCTAAAGAAAACACGATGTGTTAAAATCATGCTGGGAAGGGATTTTTAAGACCTTGCGTCCCCATTATTTGTAATATGTCATACACAAATTTTATTTTAGGCACTCTACCAGACTAGTTGTGATTTTGCAGCAGGGGTGATCACAGTCCCATTAGTGGATATTTAAGTTGGGAACTAGATTGTCTCCTCCATTTCTGGAAAAGACATCCATTCACATTTTATGGATATTAAATTATATTAAATGAACAACAGTTTTAATAGCTTAGCTGCCATAGACTGGGGGCTCATAGTTTTAAGTGTACATTTGCTATATGGATTATTTTCTATGACACTCTAATATTGGGAGACTGTGGAAGAGAGTATCTGTCTAAGAAGATCCACAGAGGTACCTGTATGAACAGCCTTCTCACAGACTGGGAGGCCCAGGCATTGGTAGTAGGATGGACAATGCAGGCAAAGATGTCAGACAGCTTCCCTGAGTTCAAAACTCCATGGTGATAAATGCAGAGTTTCTAAAGCACCTGGGTTTCAACCACCAGGCCAGTCTCCAATCTATAGTGTTTCTAAATGGGTATAACAGCATTTCAAAGGCAATAACTTACCCTTCACTCCAGCCTACACTGTGTCTTTATAGTATATGTAGGTGGACTTGGTTGTCCTGTGAAAACCACAGTAAGACGACAGTTCACAACAGCCAAGGACATGTTCCCTTTTTATCCCAATTAAAAAAAAAGTCAGTTCAGTGGTCAGCTGGAGTGGGTGATGGGCAGAATGGGGAGGAAAGGAAAGAAGCAGTGGAAATATTAAACAAGATGGTTGTGTTTGCCCCATTCTGGCTATTCCCATTAAATGGAATAATCCATTACCATATAAAGCTAAGGCATACTTAGGATTGAATCAATCACCAGGTAAAAGCAAAAGGGAATGTTAGTTCACTTGTAAGTTACTCAGCTCCCGGGACTTCCCTGGCAGTCCAGTGGTTAAGACTCCACGATTCCACTGCAGGGGGCGCGGGTTCGATCCCTGGTTGGGGAACTAAAGATCCCACATGCCTTGCAGTGTGGCCAAAAAAAAAAAAATTATTCCATTCCCTATCTAATCCAGGAGGAATTGGGAAACTGGTTAAATTTTATCAGGCTACCTTTTTTATTGGAAATCCCTATTTTACTATATATTTATTGCAGAAATAGTACATGACACGTAACTGGAAGTAGCAAAGTGAGGGCTGTTTGCTGTGCCGTTTCTCATGTATGTGCTTCTCCATCAACGGCAGTTAGCCGGCTGCCAGCTAACCTGCGGTCTTGAAGAACGCTTTACACACCCATGTTCTTAAAGCATCCCACGTTCCCCAAAGTTGTCTGAATTGTCGTATCGTCTGGGGCTTCAGATCCCTCTTGCTGTGCTGCTTTAACAAGCTGGTGATCCTTGGTGCTGAGTTACTGATTGACCATCACCCCTCCCCCCAACCAAAGCACCTACTAAGGAAACCCAAGGCTCATCTTTCCAGATGCAGGAAACATGCAGCTTTGAACTGGGAAGACATCTGGCTCCAGAAGTGAGAATGAAGGTGGAGCAGAAAGGACGAGGCACATACAGAAGGATCTAGCTCACCAGCTCTCCGTTTTGGCTTCAGATGGCAATAATCCTCTAGGGAGTGTTATCACAAGCTGATACCTGGGACACATCCCTAGGCAAGTTAATTCAGAAGAGCTGCGAGCAGAGGTGAGGCATCAGAATCCTACCCCCCACCCCACCCCAGCTTTATGGAGGTATCACTGACAAATAAAAATTGTATCTATTTAAGGTGTACAAAACAATGTTTTGATATATGGATATATTGTGGAATGTTTACCAAACTAACATATCTGTCACCTCACATATTCTCCTAGCAAATTTTAAGTATATAACACAGTGATGGTGGACTTCCCTGGCGGTCCAGTGGTTAAAACTCTGTGATTCCACCGCAAGGGGCACGGGTTCAATCCCTGGTCAGGGAAGTTCCGCATGCTGCACGGGGTGGCCAAAAAATAAAATAAAATAAAAAACAGTGACGGTAACTATAGTTACCATGCTGTCCATCAGATCTCCAGGACTTATTCGTCCTGCACGCATCAGTATTTTTTGAAAGGTCGCTGAGTGACTGTAATATGCAATCTCATATTGAGCCCGGGCTACATCAGCCCTCTCAACCTTTAACATGCACACATCACCTGAACATCTCGTGCAACTGCAGCTTGTGATGCAATAGGCCTGGGTCAGGCCCAAGATTCAGCATCTCCCTCAGGCTGAGGTGATGGACGCAGAGATGCTGCTGGACCACACTTAGGGCCGCAAGTGTAGGAACCAGAAAGATCTGTTGGTACCTCATCCTAAGACCTCATTAATGCAGTCCTGACCGTCTTACTCACATAAATGCACAGAAAAGTTTTCTGTATCATTTCAAAGATGAAGAAATAGGATTAAATACAAAATTAAAAATCAGAAAAGATATGAGGAAATGCATTACTCACTGGCAAGTGCTATGGTTCAGAAAGCTGATTTGTAGCTGAACTAATAAAACCTTCTCCTAACTGCCCACCATTGCCATGAAATCTCTCCCTCTTGTCTTCCAGAGAGGCCCAAACACCATGAGAACATCTCTCTCCTCAGGGCACTCCTTTTCAAGAGGGAGAGAAAGAATTTTATTTTTTTTCTAGCTGCGTGAGAGAATTTTTTCTTTGTCAGGCTTTAATAAATGTATATGTTCTCAAAAGACCACCAAATACACCAGGGAATAGGTAAATCTCCAGGAAAATCCAATTTCAGGAATATGTGTCAGCTGCTAAGGCAAGGGAGAGAGAAAAAGCACGTCAAGCCTGTGGTCTGGTCAACCTCCCCGTGGTTACCTTTGCTTTCTCAGAGCTTTGTACAAAACTAGATGCTGCAGGGTCCACACGCATTTATAGGGAACCCAAAGAGCAATTTTCTTCTTCTTCCTGTTGGTCCCTTTTCTCCCGTGTAAAGGAATTGTGTTCACATATACTCCCATTTCTAAATTCTCACAAGCAATACTATCGCTTCCCTGTATGCACCCAAAGCAGTTACTGACTGAGCACACTTAACTACTATTTCAAGCCAATATTACATTATTCTTTTATTTCATAACAAAACATGGGACAACTGCACAGACGTGGGGGCAAAGCGCCTGCTGTCAACTGCCTTGTATGACACGCACGCGTGGTGCACCTGCAGCTACGGCAACTTTGAGGCGTGCTCCTCTCCCAGCCCCACCGAGTGTGCAAAACTCGCTGGTATGAGAGGAGAAGATGATGCACACACAGTTCTGCATGAATTGTTGTTTCTGTGAGCGCTGGAAAGCGGGAATGCTGGTGAGGCGTGAGAAAGACATATGGGGTTGGCCATTCTCTCACTTGAAAGTGATAAAAAGCTGGGAGAGAGATGGGAGGGAATATTGTCGTCATTTCATAAAACATTCAACATTCTACAGATATTTTAAGGTGGAAGCAGGGGGAGATCTAGCTGGAGCCTAATACTCTGAAAATTGGGGGGTACTCAGGAAGAAAAAAGTGTGATATTACGGAGCCCTGGGGGGGTCCCCGTGCAGGGACCCGGAAGGTTGTCGTCATAAGCTCCACTGAAGAGAAGGAAAAAGGCAGGATAAAGAAGGACTCTATGTTTGGGTACAGGACAGCATGGCTATTAAGATCATATTAAGATCATAGGCTATTAAGATCTGGAACCAGCAGAATGAGATTTCCAGCCTGGCGTGCTATGACTTCTGAGCTTGGTAAACCTTGGCAATGAACTTAATTTTCCAAGCACAGTTTCTTCATAGGGCTCTTGGGGTGGGGGTGGGGGGTGAGGGGGGTATTTGAAACGATGTGCATTGATGTTCATGTCAGAATTGCTCAATAAATTAAATTTTGAAAAAATAGATTAACGATATGTTATTGGTAGACCATTACGTCAGCTCCTTACTCTGAAAATTAGAGATTAAAGGGCTATAGTTAAGAATCAGTTCTGCCTGTCCAGAGCAGTCCTACTTCAGGGCAGTGGGTCGCCCTAGGTAAGGAAGCAAAACTCTTCTTTGCAAACAAGGGTGAGCTAGTAAATGCATAAGGAATGGTAGAGTTAAGACAAATAGCTACTTTGTAAATTCCTAATTAAAAAAAAAAAAATATATATATATATATATATATATATATCAAGCAAGGATCCATGGGTGGCAAAACCATTATGTAAAAGTGTAATGGGCAAAATGAACACAGTCATATGGAAGTAACCCAAATTATTAAATAAATATCCAAGAGTCCATGGAGATAAAAATGAAATATTTGATAAATAGGTGAGAACAGACAAATCTCTCATGCAGAAGAACTCCAAATAATTAATGTTTTCTCCATTGTCAAGGTGGTGGAGAATAACTCCCTAAGTGTGACTTTCTTCCAAAGAGGACAGTTACGGATAGGAGTTTGTTTGTTTGTTTTGTGGTAGGTACGCTGGCCTCTCACTGCTATGGCCTCTCCCGTTGCGGAGCACAGGCTCCGGACGCGCAGGCTCAGCGGCCACGGCTCACGGGCCCAGACGCTCCGTGGCACGTGGGATCTTCCCGGACTGGGGCACGAACCCGCATCCCCTGCATCGGCAGGTGGACTCTCAACCACTGCGCCACCAGGGAAGCCCCGGATAGGAGTTTTTAAAAAAGTAACTTTACAGTGGAGACACCTGAACCACTAAGTCACACAGGTGATCAGGGTCAACATCAACAGTGATAAAGTCACATGTACCCCCTTGATGTAATGTGATAAAAATGGCACTTTACCCCTTGTGGTCTGCCTTCCCCAAAACCCATAACCCCCATGTAATCTTGAGAAAAATACCAGACAAATTCAGATTGACACACACTCTACAAAATGCAGGACAAGCATGCCTCAAAGCTGCCAAGGTCATCAAAAACAAGGAAAGTCTGAAAAGCTGTCACAACCCAAAGGAGCCTAAGAAGACATGACGACTGAACGTAATGTGGTATTTGGATGGGATCCTGGAACAGAAAAAGGACATTACGGGAAAACTAAGGAAATCTGAATAATGCATGCAGTCTCCTTACAGCAATGTAGCAATATTGCTTCACTAATTATGAGAAATGTATGCCACTAACGCAAGATGTTAATAATGTGTGAAATGGGACACAGTGTATATGGGAACTGTCTGTACTATCTTTACAATTTTTCTGTAAATTTAAAGTTATTTTAAAATTATAAAGCTCATTGAAAAAGAGATTACTGGGGACTGAATATTCAAATGGTGACAAAATGCCACCCTACAGAATTGCTGGATCCAAGGGAGTGAGTGGAATGTAACCCTATGCTGGAAAGATCAGGCTCTGAATTTGGTGTCAACCTTAGCTTGTCTATGGTGGGCAAGCAAACCCATGGGCCACCTCATGTAAATCATCACGCAACACTTAGGAAGAGTCCATGATTAAAATGTTCACACTGAATCCAGAAAGCCTGTAGAACCACATTCCAGGGGACAAGAAACATGGGAGGCAGAGGGCAAGTTAACACACCGCAAGAAAACAATCAGACAAATCCAAGACATTCCAGCAAACGACTGATCTCTTTTTTCTGCCAAGTCAATATCATTTTTAAAAAATAGTGAGTTTGGGCTTCCCTGGTGGCACAGTGGTTAAGAATCCACCTGCCAGTGCAGGGGACACGGGTTCGAGCCCTGGCCCGGGAAGATCCCATATGCTGCGGAGTCATTAAGCCCGTGCGCCACAACTACTGAGCCTGTGCCCTAGAGCCCGCGAGCCACAACTACTGAAGCCCGAGCGCCTAGAGCCCGTGCTCTGCAACAAGAGAAGCCACCGCAATGAGAAGCCTGCACACAGCAACGAAGACCAGCCCCTGCTCACCACAACCAGAGAAAGCTCACGCGCAGCAACGAAGACCCAACACGGTGAAAAAAAAAACCAGTGAGTTTGAATGAAACAATTTTGAATAGATCCTGGTTTGAACAGACCATGTATAAACACTCTGTTTTGAGGCACTGGGAAAATTTAAATATACCCTGTGTCCTAGAGGATATTCAGGATATTTCACAGTTAGACATGAAAATAGCACTGTGATTTTGGTCAAGTCACCCTTACCTTGTTAAGAGATATTTTTGGAATGAAATGTCATGGTGTCTGTCATTTACTTCAAGAAAAAAAAAAGAAAATTAAAAAACTCAAACACAATATGTCCGGAAAGTTAGTATTGCAGAAATCAAGGGGATGCCCACGTGACCGCATGAGCCAGCTTTTGCTCTGTAACAAAGCTCCCCAATACTGAGTAATGTAAGAGAATATAGCTTATTCTCTCTCGAAGGTCTGTGGGTCAGCTAGTGGTCAGCTGGTCTAGGCTGCACTCCCCTTGGCATGATTGCATACCTTCCACACAATCGCTGGACGGGCCAGTTAGCTGCGATTCTTTCTTTTCATGTCACTAAACCAGACTCCCTTCATCAAACAAGCACATCACAAGCCTCTCCTTCACCCCACTGGCCAACACAAGGTGCACTGACCAAGCCCAAAGCCAATGGCATATGGAGATACACTGTGCCCACAGTGGAAAAAACTACAGTCATCTGTCAAGGAGCATGGAAACTGGGAGGGGTGGCATTGTGAGCAGTAACCCATGGGGGGGGGTTATTACTCAATAATGGGGCTTTATAATATCATGCTCTATTTTTTTCTGTATGTTTGGAAATTTTCATGAATCCAAACCCGTCTCTTCCCTGAGAAGATCTCCATAATGTTCTATTTGCATCCACTGGTCTCTGTGATTCTTCTCTAATTCAGCTTTACTGCCTACATTGTGCTCTGTCAAGCCTCAGGCCAATGGGTCCTCCCCCCGGAGAAACTCTCCACATGACTTCTCTTCACAGTCTAACTTCATGTCCTTGCAGGAGCCCTGTGCAAATCTTGAGCCTGGTCCTCCCCAGGCTGCATTATATTTGCCTATTTCCTTGTTTGTTTCCCAACTAGACAAGCTCCTTGAAACCCAGAAGTGGGTCTTTCCTGTCTGTGTGTGCACGGTGGCTGAAGCAGGGTACACGTTTAATACAACTCTGCAGACAGAAGGCACCTGTCAAATCGCTCCTTGATCTGCATGATGCAGAAGTACATTTCCTCTTTGTGAAGTTATACCACCACCATCTTAATTGGATTGATGTGTGTCTCTTTTGGCTTTCTTATTATAGAATTAACCACCTCTGGAAGTTCCTTTCTGTTCTATGCCTCTCGGATTCTAAGCATTAAAAAAAAATAATAATTTTAAGAGCAGACAAAAAAGAAAAGGAATACTTCCTGAAATAGAAAACTGTTTTGTCTACCCAAAGAATGATCACATACTTAGTCCCTGTATATCAAGCCATGATCAGAGGAGTAAAAGGGCCCAAGAGAAGAATTTGTGGTAGTCAAACATGAAGAATTTAGAAATGACAAGGAATCAATAAATGTTGGTGCTGTGGAGAAAGGAGATGTGAATAATAACTCTGAGCATTCCCTCAACAAAAGTGGACACAGACAATACAGTGAAAAAACCTGCATGGATAAGCAAAAGGGAATGAAGATACCATTTCTGAGTGGAAGAAACTTACAGTTTTGATATCCCTTGCTTTTTTTTTTTTTTTTGCGGTATGCGGGCCTCTCACTGTTGTGGCCTCCCCCGTTGCGGAGCACAGGCTCCGGACGCGCAGGTTCCGGACGCGCAGGCTCAGCGGCCATGGCTCACGGGCCCAGCCGCTCCGCGGCATATGGGATCCTCCCAGACCGGGGCACGAACCCGTATCCCCTGCATCGGCAGGCGGACTCTCAACCACTTGCGCCACCAGGGAGGCCCTCCCTTGCTTTTCTAGAATCTTTCACATCTACGACCCTTTTGTAGTTGGACAGCACCCGGCAGGATAGAGGTAAATGGCTATCTCCGCTGAAATGATTAAAACTCAACATAGCCCAAGGAAGCTAATGTGCATGACAAAAGTGTAAGAGCAAATCACCGGGAAGCTGGGTCCAGACTCCATTTCAATATGGCGGAGTGGAAAGCCACGGGGCTTTGTCAATTTGTGGGATTGGTTTGAACCCAAGTATCCGCCCCATTGCACGGCGAAACATTTGACCTTTAGCAAGTTACATCTCTGAGCCCAAATCCTTCATCTAGAACACAGATATTATAACACGTGGATTTTTATCCTAATGAAATGAAACAATGAAGATTTACAGCCATGTTCACCTTCAAGACAGTCATACAAATTCTGTGCAATACAGCACAGAAAGTGTTTGCACAAAGGTTGGCAAACTATGGCCTGTGAGCCCAATCAATCATGCTGCCCAGCTGTTTTAACAAAATGTGGGCGTACTTACAAATATTTTATTGGGACACCCATTGGTTTAGGTAATGTTTATAGAATTTTCCAGATGAAAAAGAGCAGAGATGAACAGATGCTTCAACACGGAGCCATTCTAAGATACTTTAAACTTTTGAGGCAAACAGAAGTAGGTGACTTCCATTAGACATCAGCAAACTACTTGCTGGTGATTGTTCCAAGTTTCAACACTCAACTGTGCCACCTTCCTTTCAATGGTGGCACAGCTTTGCAAAGCTGAATGTTGGGCTCTTGCTGTGTGAAAAATCAAGATGTAACAGGAAATGAGGGTGCACATGTCCAACCTCATTCCAAGGTTGGTAAAGTGCCCTACAAGCATACACATCCCTTTAGTAAGTACTGGTAGCCACTTAAGAATGAAACGAAAATACACTTGCTTTCAATTTCATATGTATATACACATATATATTAATGTTGACTAAAATGCTAGTGTATACATTCTTCTTAAGTTGTTTGGACCCAAACAGTTAGATCTTTCTTTTGTCCTAGAGTCATCGAAGAAAGAAATTGCCAAGACCCTAAGGAACCTGTGACCTGAGGAAGACTGGGGAACCCTGGCCCAGCCTGGACTGTCACAAGGTAGGCGAGCTACCCTTGAATATCCTGTCTTGCCCTCTGCATTCAACATAAATCTTGTTTGGCTTTCTAATGCTGAAGAAAACTGGCCTTGATGATCCCGTAGACAAAGATTTTAAAAAGTTGCCTTTGTGACACAGAAAACAGACTTGTGGTTGACAAAGGGGACAGGGTTGGGGGAGGGATGGATTGGGAGGTTGGGGTTAGTAGATGTAGGTTATTATTTATGGAATGGATAAACAACAAGGTCCTACTGTACAGTACAGAGAACCATGTTCAATACCTATGAGAAAGCAATTATGTTCCAATAAAGATGAAAAAAATATCCTATGATAAACCATAATGCTGTACAGCAGAAATGAATACAACACTGTAAGTCAACTATACTTCAATTTAAAAGAAGTAAAATAAAATTTTTAAAAAAGGAAAAACAAAAGATGCCTTTCTGGAAAAACTACCTTGACCTTGACAAACTACTCCAATGAATACCATCTCTGCCCCTGAGAGCCTGAATGAGGATGACCCCATAAGGATTAAATCTCCCTCTATCACTGGCTTCAACCTCCAGAATTCGCTCTCCCAGGCTTTGCCAGGGGGCAGGCTGATGCGAAATCTGACCTAATTTGATTTCTCCTGCAAAAGCTGTGTCTCCGCGTTGCCTTTGGTCTCTTCCCATCAGTTCCCAGCAGCCACTAGGAGAAGCCAGAGTTCGGGGACATTTTTCCCCTTTGAAGCCACAGCTGCTAGTTTGAAGCTTGGAGCAGTTGGGTCACGAAATAATATTCAGTGGGTAAAATTCACGGTTAGCCTACCCAGTCAGTGTATTTGGGCCAACACGCACTTATCTTCCGTTGTTCCAAACTAGTGGATTTTTCACTAGTTCTCCTCATTTCTAATTTTCTACACTGCTATAATTAGGCTGGACTAGAGACTCTTTACAGACGATCCCTGACAAATATCCAGATTCTAATTATTGTTACGTTCCTCTGGCAAGATAAAAAAGGTTCTTTTCATCCAGAATGCATTTTGTGGTTCAGTGACTCTGGCCTATTTACAGCTCCCAACTCCCCTATTTGAGAGACGAGAATAATACTAATAATTTAACTGACAAAAAAGTCCCACGCGGGTATGGATTTCTCTATTTTTATACTCCTAGGCGAAGGGATGCTTTACCTCGAGTCTAGATGGTACTAAAAATAGAACCTTACCCCAGGCTCTAACTGTTTTGAAAAATAAATTACACGTACGAATTAGGTGGGAAAGCAGTGGTTCCATCTTCTGAAGGTAATAGCGGACCCTTCATTAAATAGGGAAGCAGGCGCCAGTTTGTAGCTGACTTTTAAGTCTCTGGATTGTGATCAAAACACACAGTCCATTCATGCTGTCCATACTGTGACTTTGGCCCCATGATGGCTCTCAAGACAACCTTCGGGAGGTTTGCCCAGCTCCATCTTGAGGGTAAACTGAGGGTTTCCCTGAATTCTGGATGCTGCTCCATCTCTGCCCTTGGGAACCAAGTCTCAAAACCAGGCTTCTTATTCCTGAGTCAAGCTGAGCCCCGGGCGCCCTAGCTCTCAGAGGTGGTTCTTTTCTGGTCCTCTGAGTCTGTGACCATTTTTGGTAACCTTCCCTGGGTCCAGTCGCTTTTCTCCTTGGACATGGCCTTCCTCTCCCAAGCTTCCCACTCACATTCCCTGAGACGAGTGTGATTTTTCTGGGTTATGACCCAGTTGTTGAGACCCAGTACCAGTAGAGAAGCTTCTCAGCTGGCTCTCTCCGTTATCATGACCTGAACCTCAGTGCCCCGGACCTACCATCCCGCACTTGCTGGCTCACCATTTATATCTGGTCTGGACGTCTCTGACGCTCCCTGTGCAGCTTTATGCATTTCACGTTGCCCTATCACCGTGGTCTAGGTTTCAGATGAACTTATGGAGAAACCCTGAAGACTCTAGTATTGACTGGAAACTCTGTCCTTGTGCAGTTAACTGGCCCACCCAACTTGGACATGGGGCATGTGCCACCCTCTGAGCCAATGTGTGGACACCAGGCAGGCAGCTGGCCACTTCTTAACCCTGATGATTGCACCATAAAATTCGGTGATGTCTGAATTCTCACCTCTGCCTTTAACCCAGTGGACTCCGTCTTATAGGGAAAGACCTTCCTGATCAATGTAAGTGGACCATCAGCAAAACGATAATTACAAGGTTGAAAACATGTCCCCATGTGCTAAGCCCATTAGAGGGTGAATTTTCTGGAATGTTTCATACTGTGAACCGCATCAATAATTCGTATAACTTTGTGAAATTCATCAAGGAGCTCCGGGGCTCACCTGATGAAGCTTAATTACCATCTTCTTTCAGATTAAAGGGGAAATATGGGGTCATTATCACCCCGCCCTGACAAGGGGAACTCTAATATCCAGTGTGTGGGCTTCCCTGGTGGCACAGTGGTTGAGGGTCCGCCTGCCGATGCAGGGGACGCGGGATCGTGCCCCGGTCCGGGAAGATCCCACATGCCGCGGAGCGGCTGGGCCCGTGAGCCATGGCCGCTGAGCCTGCGCGTCCGGAGCCTGTGCTCCGCAACGGGAGAGGCCACAGCAGTGAGAGGCCCGAGTACCGCAAAAAAAAAAAAAAAAAAAAAAAAAAAAATCCAGTGTGTTTGAGCTTTCCCGTGCAGTTTACATTTAGACAGACACAGCTTGAGGCTTCTTTATAATAGCAGAAGTAATAGGTTTTAGTGAAAAAGATAAGCTTTCTCCATTCTCTTGTTCTTTTGGAATTGTGTTCTAACAAAAGAGGATTGTGCACATTTGATGAAGTTAAACTGATAAATGTGTTGTGGTAATTGCCTCAGAATGAAGGTAGATAAGTAAAAAAAAAAAAAAAAGGAAGAATATCCCCCCAACTAAACAGGATGTTAAACATGGGCTCTTTGGTCTTGAATAAATCAGGTACTTGTCGGCAGGCAACAACAAAGCTTAAAAAAAAAAAAAAAAAAAAAAAAAGGCATAATTACTCTTTCTCCCACTCCAGGGATGGAGGGGATGTGGCCACACATTAAATGTTTATAAGACAGCATGTATATATATGAGTGCTTGTGTTTTTATACAGGAGTTAAGTGTATAACTTAAAATATGGTAAAGAACATATCGTCACCCAATAAATATTTGTGTAGGTACGTGATCCTCAAAAGGGGGTGTGGTCTTCCCACCAGGAGACATCTGGCAACATCTGGAGAGATTCTGATGGTCACAGCTGAGGAGGAGGATGGTACTGGCCATCAAAAGACCAGGGATGCTGCTAAACATTCTACCGTGCACAGGCCTGCCTGCCTTCACCCCTACAAAAGATAATTACCTGGCCTCAAATATCCCTAGTGTGAAGTTGGAGAAATCCTGGTCTAAATAAACTTAGGTATTTTTTCTGATGTTAGGTATTCACTATGAACCAGGCACGACAC
This sequence comes from Mesoplodon densirostris, assembly GCF_025265405.1. Taxonomy (NCBI): domain Eukaryota; kingdom Metazoa; phylum Chordata; class Mammalia; order Artiodactyla; family Ziphiidae; genus Mesoplodon; species Mesoplodon densirostris. The sequence goes on from NC_082681.1 coordinate 132,977,574, forward strand.
TTAGCCCCTTTATTTAAATTGCCTCCTGTAACGCTCACAGCTTTTCTATGAGGTTGGGCCCATTTTTTTTTTTTCAGATGAGAAAATGGATTATGAGAAATTCAGGAACTTATTTACCTTAGTTGGAAACAGAGAGCCACAATTCAAAGCAAGATCTCTGGTTTCTTTGGCATCCTGTGTAACCTCTGCACACGCTTTTCATTCCTTTTGCAGAAACTACTAAGTTTCAGATTAGCCAAGCAGCTGTGGAGTAGGGGCTATGATTCTCATCTTATGATTGAAGAAATGAAATAAGAAGGTTAACTCTTGTCTAGGGTCATGCCTAATAAATATTGGAGTCGGCATGCAAGACCACTCTTCCAACTTCAAATCTAGGATTCTTAAACAAAATATCATTTCACGTCTAATGCAGTGTTTTCCCAAGCTGGTCGTTATTGACATTTAGTTAACTGGGTAGTCCTTATCATGGAGCCTAACTGTGCATTGTGGGATGTCGGGCCGCATCCCTGGCCTCCACCCACTAGATGCCAGTAAGACGCTTTTCCAGTTATGACAACCCCCAAATGTCTCCTTACATCGCCAAATGTGCCCTGGAGGGAAGACAGCCTCCACTGGAGAAGCACTGCTTTAATGTCTACTTGATAGTCTAAGACAAGTGCTTGACAGTCCTTAAAAAGATGCTCACAGCCTGCTCCTCTGAAGCTCTCTTTATATCTGATTCCAGCGTCTAACTATGAACTTTGTTTTGATGCGTCACTGGTAGCTCATCAAACACCTAAATTAATTCTGTTAAAACACAGTACGTTCTACTGGCTGGACATCCATTCCAGGAACCCTCATTAGTCCCAACTACGGAGTTACAAAATCATTATGTTCGAATCATTTTCTCAACCTTCCATGGCTATAGACAAGGGACGGCACTCAGCATGTAGGGAAACTTACCATTTGGGACCAGTTCTGACATCAAGACATGCCCGAGGACGGATGACTGGGGGTGATGATGCCTTTGTGGCTGAAGAGCCAGCCTACGCCATGCAGGAAGCGGCCGGCCAGGTCTCCGTTGAGTGGAAAGTGACAAAACAAAGCGGGTACTACCAATACCCAGGGGGATTCCCAGAATGGCTAGACATGGGTGCCCCCAGAGCAAATACGTTTTCGGCATCAGATCCTCAAGAACTCCTAGTCAATGGTGTCTGAGACTTTGTTCTTCTGTGTTGTCCATCCCTATTCTGAAGCCGTCTAGTCTATGCTTCCAGGGTTTTCCTGCCACTTATCCTGAAAAGGCAACCTGTTGACCCAGACGAGGAACAAGCGGGGTTGGGGGCGGAGCGGGGAGGATCCCTTATCCTCAGTCTAATTTGCCAAGAAGAAATTTAGTGGGCACCACCCTGTGCCCAAATTGTACAACCTCAAATTTTAGACGCATCTCTCTGTCTACTGTGTCCTTCTGTTTCAGAAAAACGTCCATGCATTTCAAAAAAGGAATGCCCATGTAAAAGAGAAAAGAATTACGTCCATCATATTTCCTTAGCACAGTATTTCAAAAGGCAATTCGAGACAGGAGACTTATTTTGGTAACCTATTTCCCAGCTTTTTCTTGAATCCAAAATTTATAGGATAATCTAGTTTTAGGATTTGAAAAATAGCTGCAGTAATCTTTTCATTTTCTATCAGCTTTCTTATCTTGAACTGCCTCAAAAATAAATATGTTTTATGGCCCTGAACGTCAAGTAGGCTTTAAAAGTCATTTAAGGATATACTTCAGTTATATTTGGGATCAAATTGTGATGCAGAGCCCACGCTGTCTATCCCCTTGGGACTGTGGCTACTTAATGAGAATAAAATCAATGTAAAGAATTGTGATCCGAAGTAGAAGTGCCCAATCGTGGCTCTAAGATGGTCTGTTCGGACATGGAGCCTATCGATGGGTCTCAGGACAAGGTCAACGGGCAAGGTACACATTGCTATATTCTGAGGAATAAGAAGGACAGTAGATGGAAATTAATGAAAACACCCTGCTCATCAAGCATGAAAAGATGGTACGTAACTCAGCAAGCCAACAACATTCATGCATTTTAAGTCGCTTTTCTGGGTAGTATGCCATGAATCGCTGTGTCTTATCTCCTCCACGGCCACTGAGGGTCGTCTTACTATGTTACAAAAGAGGAAGAATTCACAAAAACTGAACTTTGTGACCTCCAAGAAATCACTCACCCATCTACGATGCTGGCCCTAACACAACTCCCTTGTGAGCCAGGAACTCACCCTCATTATCTTCTGGACAGTTACACTTGAATGTCGTGCTATTTTTGACATCTCAGTATGTTGAACACTGACCTTCTTTCTTTCCCCCAAAACTGCCTCTGGGTATGACTTCTCCATTTTTCTAAGGACATCATGAATTTCCACGGTCTGAAACTAAGAAAATACAAGATCCTTCCTCTCCTCTCCTACCTCTGACATAGAACTAAGTGCATTTTTGTTTCCATTCTCTTCTTCAGCCTTCCCTCTGTTAATCCTACCAGCACCAACCAGACCCAAGCCATTGATATCCATGAATCACGCAACCATTAGAGGCTCCTAATTTCCTAACTTATTTTCCCCCGCCCATCTTTTCCCCACTAGAGATCCAAAAGAAAGTCTTCTCGTTTTATTCGTTTCCTCCTTAACACTACCTCTAGATTGTCTGCCTTTAAAATCACTGTAGCGTTTACACTACACTGTAGCGTTTACACTACGCTACACTGTAGTATTGTAGCGTGATCATCTGCCCTCGGCCTGTCTTTCTGGTCTCTCTTTTCAACCAACTCAAAAGTAACCACTTATTATACTATTATGATTTAAAATCACTCCCAGTTTTGACCAAAAAACCCCAAAAAACCCTCCTCCATCTCCACAGATTCTATCCTTAGAATATTCCATGCCTCCAGATTGTTTGCTCATCGGGAGCGAAGAATGGGTCTAATACTTTTGTATCCACGTCCCCTAAGCACCTGTACAGTACCATGCAAACACAATAAAACCACACAGGGCTTCTGCTGAACAGTCACTTGGCTATCTGTAGGATGACTGCAATGGCTACAATATAATCTGGTAAATGTTGTCTGAGGCATACCCCTTAAGCAGTGAACGTCTGTATTCGGTTATTTTTTTTTTTTTTTGCGGTACGCGGGCCTCTCACTGTTGTGGCCTCTCCCGTTGCGGAGCACAGGCTCCAGACGTGCAGGCTCAGCGGCCATGGCTCACGGGCCCAGCCGCTCCGTGGCATGTGGGATCTTCCCGGACCGGGGCACGAACCCGTGTCCCCTGCATCGGCAGGCGGACTCTCAACCACTGCGCCACCAGGGAAGCCCTGTATTCGGTTATTTTTAACTACATAATATGGAATTCTCTCTCCTCTTTTCAAAATTACAGCTAGGAAGGTCCTAAAAGAGATGGTGTTTTAAAAAAATATATAGGGTTACATTTACAAACTGAACTGTGGAATGATTATTCATTAGTAAGATGACATTATTTCGAGTCACTAATTGCCACACCTTTAGGGCGCCTATTCAGGGGAAGGCATCTAATAAACCAGTGAACCAAGGAGTAAGGAAGATGTTTTTATATGTTGTGACATTTTATACGAAGAAAACGAGCAGAGTGAAGAGTTGGAGAGTAAGTGGTGTGGCTACTTCAGCAAAGAAGAATGAGATGGCACTCAGACACATCAGTCCTGAGCTTGAGTGTCACTTTATATCAGAACATATGTGAGGACAGGTGGGATTGATACTTTAGGTCAAAAAGGAAGAAGCCATAAATAACCATAAAACTGGACAAAATATATGAAACAATTGCATTTCAATATTGCCCCATGGTTAAAGTAGGAATGGGATCTCTGAGAGACAGAAACAAGGCAAATCTTGTAAGCAAGCAGGACCCTCTGGGGCCTTCCCCCTTCCCCATATCCTCCGCTGTAGCTCTTCTCTCAAGTACCCAGATAATAGTGCCTGATGCACATCTCCTGAGTTGTTTTACAGATGGTAAAACCCCCGCCAAATGGATGAAATTAACGACCTGAGGACCATGAGCACATAGCCCCCCAGACCTATTGGAGCCTGAGGATTGATAACGTTAACCCATCTGACCTCGCCATCAGCCAATCAGAGAACCGTGCATGAGCTGATCACATACCCTGGGAGGCCCCTCCCTCACCCGGCCTCTAACAATGCTTGCCTGAAACCCATCGGGGAGTTTGGGCCTTTTGAGCACCAGCTGCCTGGACTCCTTGCTTGGCACCTGCAATAAATGCTGCACTTCCCTTCACCACAACCCGGGGGCAGGAGACTGGCTTGACAGTGCAGGCAAGCGGACCCAAGTTTGGTTCGGTGACTGTCTGACAACGGCTATAACTTTGTGCCCAGAGGAACATTCCAGGCTGTAAGACCAGAGGGAACCACTCGTGCTCAGTTAGGAAGACAAAGTTCAGAATTTCAGGGCCAATTTGCAGGAAGCACGGCGCGCCCTAGCGAAAGAGCTTGAGAACTCCTCCCTGAGATGCAGCTGGTGAAAAATATATCAGATAAGAGTCCTGGATGAAACATAGAGGTGTTAATACTGGCAAACATGAGAAGCAAGGAGACTGAGGAAGATAAATGATGCAGGTGACTGAGATTCTAATCTGCCCTGCCATACTCTGTGTCAGCCACTCCAGATAAAAGTCCTGGCTGGGAACAGCCAAGTGACTACTATCAGGTCGTGCGTGTGTGATTGATCAGGTCGGGAGACCCAGAATGTGACCCTGTTGCTTTGGTAGCAGAGCTCTGCTTCCCCTTAAGACTAATCATCTCCCCAAAGCCCCAAAGGCCTTCAGGAGTCAAGTGGGCCAATCATTTCACATGTCTGTTACAATAACCTGCTCTGGTGAAAGAGCTGGGAGCTTTCTTTTTGGTTGAAATCAAATGTTAGCCCATCATCCAAACACGATTTCATGTATAATATTCATTTCTTCTTATTAAATTAAAAATGTTAAAATACCGTACGAATAGTATATAAAAAGATACATCTAATGTTTTCAAATAGGGTCCCTTTGCTTACTAACTATGCAGACAGAGGAGTTTCTAATAACTCATAAAATTCTGTCCTGCAAAACGTCACGGGCTTCGTTGCTTGTTTTTAAATGAAGACCGTACGTTCAGTTACCTTACAGTATCTGAAAGCCATAAGTACCAGGGCAAATAAAAAGACACTCTTTGTCATAGATTTATCGAAAGCTGCTTTTCTGAATTCTCAAATCAAGTGCTTCAAATTCCAAATCATATCTCAAATAAGAAAAAAAATATTCTAGATTAGTGTTTCTCAATTTTTTTTTTTTTTTGGTTATGGTCCTTCCTAAGGAGTCTACTAGACTTCATTTTCCCTAATCTCACCCACCTGCCTTGTAATTTCAATACCACAAGATATGCTACATATACATTTAACACTTATATGTGTATGCACGACGTGTATGTCTGTGTTTTATAAACAGAAAGAACAAGATTCCTCCCTCCCCAAGAACCCCTGTTTTCTCCCTTGGATGTGAGATCTCTACCAAGATGTTTGCTCTAGATCAGCACTGTCCAACAGGACTTGCTGTGCTAAGGAAATAGTCTATAATAAATGGTAACCAGTAGCCTCATGTGGCTAGGCAACAGAATTGCATTTGTTTAAATTTTATTTTCATTAATTGAAATAGTCGCATATGGCTAGTGGCTACCATATTGGATACCCTAGTTCTGGAGACTGCAGGAAGAAAGTGATTAAGTAAAAGCATATGGAGAAGGGCCTCCTGGTAAGTCCCAATGGGCAGCTACTGAGGTTCGTGAAGAAGCATATACAAAAGGCATGGTTCTCAGCCAGGGGCCATTTCACTCCACGCCACCCCAACCCAAGGGACATTTGGTAAGGTCTGAGGACATTTTGGCTTGTCACAGTGGGAACAGGTGCTAACGTGCTAATAGCCTCCAGTGGGCAGAAGCCATGGATGCCAGTCAACACATCATCATGCCTAAGACAGCCCCCTCCCCAGCCCAACAAAGAATTCTTCAGCCCCTCATGGGAAGAGCGTCAAGGCTGACAAACCCTGCTGTAAAGACAGACTAGTTGAAAGAGACGCTTGCAAATGTAAGCCTCTCCAAACCTCCAGTTGCCTCTTGGAAAGCAGCTGGGCTGAGAGGCTCACTTTCCTATCAGGATTTCTGAAAAAAAGAGAAAGAAACCTCTGTGCTCCACCAAGGTATATACTCCATTGGCCCCTTGGGATTTGGGGAGTTCTGTCAAAGCAAGAATACAAATAGCACTTCAGATAGAATGTTTGCTTCCCCTTTCTTTAAGAATATGAACAACAGAGAATAAAATGAGAATAAAATGACTGCCTGTTTCTGAAAATCTACGGACGCATGCCCATCAAACTGAGGTGCACAGATCATCCAACTAACGCTGGGAGCAATGCTACAGTGGTCCCTGGGGCGTGGTTTAAGATAAAGAATATCATAAATATGATTTTTATGCCAATTGGGAGAATCAGCTTAAAAGATGAGAATTACTGGTAAGAAGCCAGCCAGGGCTGTGAAAGTCAAAGCTACATTTTCTAGTTAGGTTTTGGGTGAGGCTAATAACTGTGTAGGGAAACAGGACAGGGCATGTTCACAAATACTTGTATACCAGGCCCAGAGAAATCCTTGAGGACTAAGACAAAGAGGTCGAGGATATCTCGGAGCACCAAAGCAAAAGCTGTCCAACACAATACAGAGGGATACTTATGTGCTGCTGAAATTACAGATGACCATTTTACAACGATCCTGTAATTCTGCTAGTGTCCATCTCTATTGTGTTTTTGTGGTGTGTGTCAGGGTGAGAAGCTTTGCCACTGTGAAAAAAAACACATGGCATACAACATTTCAGGAATAGCAACAGAAAAAGGAAATACTACAGATCAAAGAAAACAATCTTACAGACGTTTGTTTGGGTCTCTGATAGAGGAATCTTACGTCGATTGGATTGACAGTTTTATAGGGGAGAAGGCGTGCTTTTTCATGTCACCGACGAATCTTAGAAAAAAAGATTTACATGGGGCCCACATTAGCATCAAATTCTTTCTCCTCACTGAAATTTAGTGCCCTGGGAACAAAAATAACTACAAATGTGATGTAAATTGGAAACAAAGAGGGTTAAATGTTTCCAAAGGGAACATATTTTCATCTGTTCACCTAGATCCCCTGATTATATTCTCCTCTTCCCTGTCAAGGAGGATCATAACTATGATTAGAACACTCAACTGCAGTGTCAAACGTTTATTCAATTTCTTAATGTTGTAATTTAATCCCGTTTAGCTGTAAACTCAGCTGCTGATGCAAACCTCTTAGAGCAAAACATCGTTCTCCTAATTCATCCTAAAATTATGCTAAAATTCAAAATGGGGCCACGTTCTTCAAAACCAGGCCTCCAGACTTGAAGCGACTTCACACTTCTGAATGGTACTGGAGAGGGGGTCAGTTACCTGGCGAAATCATCGCCTATTGGCTCTGTAGTTGGAGAAATAACTGGACCCCAAGGAACTCTCCAGGGAAAGGCGAACCCTGAGGAAGCCCATGGGGGGCAAAGTCCTCGAAGATCTTGAGGCAGATGAAAGAGACAGAGGGGGAAGTCTTTGGCTGAAGAGAACTGCTCATGCATTTTCTCCACTTTAAACTTTTTTTTATTACAAGCATCCATCAAACTTTATGAGGAACAATAGGGAACTTTACAGAGTAAAAGATGAAAAGGGCCCCAGCTGTAATTCTTTTTTTAAATTTTTTTGTTGAGGCTTACCAGGAATCGTAGGCTATAATGGGTAAGATGACCAGCTACAGGCACTAAACATTGCCAGATGTCCCCGTAAATCAGTATAGCTCTCTGGGAACCCGATTTGGAAATACGGCTCCAAATGGATAAAATTCAGTGCTCCTATGTGTACACAGCCATCCAAAGCACATCCAAAACATAACAAAAAGTGTTGGGAAGGATGTTCATGTGGCGAAAATGGCCACCATATACAAATCATGGGAGATTAATCTGGTGGGATATTATCTAGACAAGGCAGCCCCTTGAAAATGTTGCGCCTGGCATTCTGGACGCTCGACCGCTGCCTATCCTATCTCTGCTCGGTTAGCATGCCCGTGGAGCACGTTGGAAAAGTATGGGGACAATGTCCTACATCATGGGTTCTCCTGAGGTCTCCAGGGGAGACAGTGATGGATTCTGAGGGATTATTATCTCCGCTTCCAGGCCAAGGCCAGGAAACCGTGAATGAGAAGAAAGATAAGACATCCTTGAAACTCAGGGCAAAGGCATCAGACTCTTTTCTCTTATAGGGTTCTTCCACACAGTCTCCATTCTGTCGTAGAGCCCAGAAGAACCACTCAGGCCAGTTGTGAGGATGAACAGACCCTGGACTTTATGTCCGAAGACACATAGAAGACAGCTCTCAGCACACAAGCAGGGAAGGTTTACCAGTTTGCACCTCACTCAGAGCGAGACCATGAGAAAATGAAAGCCTTTACTGTACAGTACAGGGAAGACAGCCAATAATTTATAACTATAAATGCAATATAACCTATACAAATCTTGACTCAAAAAGTTGTACACCTGAAACTTATGTAATACTGTAAATCAACTCTACCTTGATTAAAAAAAGAAAGAAAATGGAAGGCTTCCTGGCCGTCCATGGCCACCTGAGTTACCAACAGGCTGCCAAGTACCAGGACCGAGAGATCGCCTCTTGTAAGCAGGCCAGAAGGATGTGTGATTCATTCAGGGGGACTAAGTCACCCACAGGAATAAGGCTGAGCCTCATATCCAGAGGCAATAGTTCCACTCAAGTGGAAATAATGGGAGATAGAGGAGAACACTTTCACAAGAGTTATACGATTTTATAAGAAGTTATAAATAGGAAATGACATAGACTGCCTGAACCTAAAATAATGAGTTCCTAAATGAAGAAACAAACAAGTAGACACAGAAAAAGTGCTGTGGAGGACTGAATAACCATGCTAAAGAAATTCTCATAACAGGAGACAAGGAAATGAAAATCAAAAGTGAAAGGTGGGAGGTGTGGAAGACAGTGCCAGCAGCTAAGAGTCTACTGGGTCCCCTTCCAGACATAGAATATGCACATAAACATGTAGGAGCTATTACTGTACTGTGTAAATAAGTGAAATTGTGCTATGCAAGTCACTCTTTACCGTGTACTTTTACTACTGTGCTTAAGAGTGGGTAACGGGCTTCCCTGGTGGCGCAGTGGTTGAGAGTCCGCCTGCTGATGCAGGGGACACAGGTTCGTGCCCCGGTCCGGGAGGATCCCACATGCCGCGGAGCGGCTGGGCCTGTGAGCCATGGCCGCTGAGCCTGCACACCCGGAGCCTGTGCTCCGCAACGGGAGAGGCCACAACGGTGAGAGGCCCGCGTACCGCAAAAAAAAAAAAAAAAAAAAGAGTGGGTAACATGCCAGTATGAAAAGTTCTAGAAAACCAACTTGTGAGCATGGTAAGACCTTGACCTTGAGTCTTGACTAGCTTCCTATCTGTGAGACTTGAGGTAAATGCCTTCGCTTTTATATACCTCAGTTTTCTCTTTTGTAACATGAGCACAAATGATCACTGGCCTTAAAGGGTGAGTGTCAGGATTGCATGCCCTTAAGCATGTGTTTAAGAAAGTGGAAGAGTGTTACCCACGTGACAAATGTTACGTAATTGGTAACTGTTGCTAACTTACTGTATTTTATAGGTCACTTAACAACTGCCCTGTGGATGAACAGTTAGAATCTTTCTTTCGTGCCCTCATTGCAACAAGCTTCCTTGGGCATAATATCTTTGCTCATTTCTTCAAATGCCTGACAACATTTAATTTGCATACCTGGTGTCAAGTTCATTAACCTTGAAGAAATGTGAAATATTTAAAGCAAGTCTTAGACTTGAGGTACGCAACAAGGTTAGCCGTCTGATTACAGGTAACGATGACGATAAGGACACTGATCGATAATAACATGTATCAAGCTCTCCAGAGGCAGAAATCCATTTCAGATGGGACCACCATGAAAGGGAAGCTCTTCAGAAAACACTTACCATGCTTTAATTTTGTGCTTAAAATTAAAAGGAAATTCCCTTCTATCACAGCAATTTAAAACCTATTTGTATTTTGTAGAGCACTTAATTGTACATAGTTGTGCCTATTAACTTATTTTCTAGATGAAAGTAAGTGAGAAAGAGAAAAACAAATACCGTATGCTAACATACATATGTGCAATCTAAAAAAAAAAAAATGTCATGAAGAACCTAGGGGCAGGACAGGAATAAAGACACAGAGGTAGAGAATGGACTTGAGGACACGGGGAGGGGGAAGGGTAAGCTGGGACGAAGTGAGAGAGTGGCATGGACATAGATACACTACCAAACGTAAGGTAGATAGCTAGTGGGAAGCAGCCGCATAGCACAGGGAGATCAGCTCGGTGCTTTGTGCCCACCTAGAGGGGTGGGATAGGGAGGGTGGGAGGGAGACGCAAGAGGGAGGAGATATGGGGATATATGTATACATAGAGCTGATTCACTTTGTTATAAAGCAGAAACTAACATATCATTGTAAGTAATTATACTCCAATAAAGACGTTTAAAAAAAGCATTTTTTATAATGAGAAGACTAAAGCTTAAGAGCATCTGATGAAACTCTCTCAAAGTCACCCCAAGTGGTCCAGCCGGGATTCAAACTTATGTCTATTTGACCTCACGGCCGAGACTCTTAACCTCTACGCTGCTGTGCGTCCTCACCCCCAAGTACCCACTAACCCGGAGTGGGTTCAGCCACCTTCATGCCTCTGTGTCCCTGGAGTTTCCTTCCCCAGACCTTCTCTGCCTGTGACTGTGCTTGCCCTGCAGCAGGACATCATTCTCTTAGTGGACGTGACTGTGGCTGTGAGTCCGCCTGGCCATCCTGCATCTCTCCAGTCCTATTTTCCTCTCCCCAGCTTCATTCACCTGCTCGTTCCACTGCTATTTCGCTCCCCCCATACTCTTCCTTTACCCTTCACTCTTTTGTCTTCCTATTCCATCCTTAGCTGTCTGAAATACAGAAATAGTTTTTTTTTTTTAGTATTTTCCCAGTTTTATTGAGAGAGAATTAACATACATCACTGGGTACACGTAAGGTGTCCAGACTGATGGGTTGATTTCATGTGAAATTTACATGTGAAATGATCACCGCAGTAGGTTCAGTGGACGTTCATCATCTTTTTATGTTTTTAAATGATTTTTGGTTCATGTACCCCTTTTCTGTTTTCTTTACAGTGAACACATTCGGCCCAGATAGAAGTGGTTACATTGAATAGTTTTCTCTCTTAAACACCTGTCGCGCTTGATAGGATACACCCACGTCCACGTCATCCTCTGCTCACTTTACCTTCTGAGTTATACCGTCATTCACAAAAACTTATGAATTATGACCCTTGTATGATAAAGTCAAGTCATAAACATTATTCCCTTTGAGGACAAAGATGCTACAATTAACCGTCCTTTGGGGAAAAAGTTCCCAACAGGAATCAGTTATCTGACAAAAAGAGATGACCTTCCCCAATTAAATAAGGTGGAGACACCCATATCCCTGTTAATCTAACAGCATCGCTTTATTGCACATCTCCACTGATGGGACCACCCACTCATCACTGTGCATCTGACACCTGCAGGATTCACTCCGAGACTTCAGAAGCTTTTGCATCACTCCCCACCCAGGCAGTGACCCCCTCTCCAGCTCCAGGAGCCGGCCTTCCTTCTATATTTATTTCCAGCTTGCATTCAAAGCAATAATTATACCTTTGCATTATTTCTGGCTGATCTGATTACACTTAATTACACCATATGCATGTGGGTGTCAGCTCAAGGAGACCTTTTTTAAATGTAAGGCTGTTGTTTCCTGTGGCCAAAGAAAAGCTCTATCTAAACCTCCCCAAACAAAACTCCTTGTTCAGGGAATGTCAAATAGCCCAGAGCAGATGTAAAAATGTTCTGGGATGCTAGAGGAATCCATCTAATTTTCTAGGTCTTGGCAATTGCCCTGAAGGTAAACCAATGTTGTTTTTTCCAAGGGGACTGGTGGCTAGGACACAGGTACTGAGGAGTGTTTTGCCTTAGTTTTCTCCTTGGGGAGAACAAACTAGTTTTGCTGAAGCTGCTGAAGGATTGCAAGAAATTACAGAGACAGAGAAGCCTATTTCACAGTTCAGCAACTTGGTCCATGACAGAATCTCACTCCCTCTTTGCAAAAGTCTGTGGGTAGACAGAGAACCCAGGGCAGCAACATCACTCCTTCTACTGGTCTTTCATCCAACATAAAACATTCAACAAGTACTGTCGGGTCCCAGTATGTGTCGTGCACCCTTCTGGCTCCATGGATACAACAAAACAGACCAGATTCCACCACCACTCAACACCACCAGACAACTAAGTACAACTTATATCCGGTTAGACTGTGATAAGCAACTACAAAGATAATAAAGCAAGATGAGAGACACAAGTATGAGGATGGGGATAAGATGATCACTCCCCACCCCCTTCCTGATTATTCTTTTTTTTTTTTGCGGTACGCGGGCCTCTCACTGCTGTGGCCTCTCCCGTTGTGGAGCACAGACTCCGGACACACAGGCTCAGCGGCCATGGCTCACGGGCCCAGCCGCTCCGCGGCATGTGGGATCCTCCTGGACCGGGGAACAAACCAGTGTCCCCTGCATCGGCAGGCGGACTCTCAACCACTGCGCCACCAGGGAAGCCCCTTCCTGATTATTCTTAACCAAACCTTTTCCTCTCCTCCCTCCATACAAATGTGTCTAGATGGATTGTATGTTTTGGTCATGTTGGTATTTTTCTTCTCCTTAGTAGAGTGATAGAGCATGAAATAAATCTAGCTGAGGTCACTCCTTATTATAGGCTTCCGACACCTGTTATACCTCCATTCTCAATATTTTCCTGCTGCACACACTAGGTTACTTCTTGCTTTGATTCTGCGCTTTCAGGCAGAGTGTCCGGAATTCTCTCCTTTATAAAGGACAAGACACACTGCGTGGCTCTAGGAAGGGGCACATTTACTTTTTTTGAAGTACAACGTACACATTTACTTAAAACCAGAAAAGAATCCACAAAGTTACACATTTTAAGAAGATGACAGAAACCATAAACCTCACAAAATTAAGAAAGAGAAATATATCTTATTAAGCACAAACTAAATGTATCACCACCTCCACTTTTTTATTTATTTTATTTATTTAATTTATTTTTTTTTCTATACACATGTTGATTTGCTACTGAAAATTGAAATAGCACATCAAAAATTTTATAACAGTTCAAACTTCTGAAAACCAGAGAAGGTAGTTAATACATCCTGTTCTAATTATGCTCTGGCCAAACTACCCAATGTTTTCTTTCTATTCCTTCCACACAAGTCAATTTGCTTCAAATTCTTTTTTTTTTTAGATTCTTCTCCCATATAGGCCATTACAGAGTACTGAGTAGAGTTCCCTGTGCTATACAACAGGTTCTTACTAGTTATCTGTTTTATATATAGTAGTGTGTATATGTCAATCCCAATCTCCCAATGTATCCCTTCGGGGCTCATTCACTTTTACTTAAACTTTTCATTCAATAAACACGTGCTGGGAATCCACAGCCCCATCCCAGTGAAGACAATGGCAAATCAGACCTGCACAATACCCAATCCTTGCCTTCAGAGACTCACAGGAAATGGGAGACCAGTCTGCACACAAATAACTTAAATAGTCATCTATGCCATCTCTGATGTTTACACAACAAAAAGTGACGTGTAGAGTCCAAGCCCTTAATCCGAATAACATAGAGACACGAGGTACAAGATATTTTGTGCGGTCACTTCATCCTTCCATGAGGATCTGGGCAGAATATTGTTTTTGTCTGAGAGGTGTGTCACTGAAACATGTATTTGGGGTTCTTTTGACTTGAAAAAGCAGGCATCAATTTCTGCCACCTGAAGCCCTCCATGGGAATGTATTGGGTTTCTCAATAAATAACTGAAACAGTTTAAGAAAACAACCCACAAGCCCAGGAACAAGAAGCACCACTCCGGAGACCTCAGCTGAAGATGACTGGGCACCTGTTAGAGTGACCACAAACACAGTGCAGCCTCCTAATGTCCAGCCTCTGGATATCAGTCCCAAAGTGCCACCTGCTGACCGTGATGACGGTCAACCCTGAATTAGCTGCTCCCTTGGATCAATCAACTGCAGCCATGGGAGCCAGTGCTCCCGTAGTTTGGTCACGATCACTGCAAGGCTGTCTCCAGAGAAGGCGCGGGAGGCCCTACAGTGAGAAGTTTACAGCCCATGCGCACCCTGCTTTTAGAGCATTACTACATCTAGGATAACACATATGAGGAAGAGTAAACATGGGAATGAGGAAAGGCAAAGAAGGTTGGGGACATTTATTCTGAAGAGTGACTCAGTAATTTTCAAGTAAATGAAGGGTTATTATGGAGAAAATTCGGGCCAACTCTTCTTAGCCTTCACAGAGCAAGAATAAATGGATTTAAATGCCAACAAGGGAAGCTTGAGATTAGAGATTAAAAAGAATGTCTTGGCAGTAAAAGTTATTAAGCATTAACCTAGGATTCTTGGTCATCAAAGGTAGTAAAAGAGATCCAATACTTCATCTAAAAAATCACTTAAGTCACCATTTCTTTTATATAAAATTGATGGTTGTAAGAAGGGTTCGGGATATGGAAAAAAGACTTACCAGAAGAAACAAACAATTTTTACAATCCTATTTGAGAGCCTGGGAATTAGGCAATCTCACAGTGTCCAAAGAACGATGAATAATTGATAAGATCAGTCTTAAGTCGGATTTTTTTTTTAAATGGATAGACCTGAAAGATAATGAAATTCACTAAAGTTGATCACTTTATGTTTTGGATTCTGTGTCATAGGGCTGCCCCTAGATAAGAATGTCACTTTAATGAAGTGCCCTGGGTTAGTTAAAATCATTTAGGGGAATTTCAAGTCAGATATGCCATATTCAGATATTGTGTGTTTATCAGAAGACCCTGAACATTGTCTTAGCTGGCTTAAACACCAAAGGCAACAGATGGCGTCATCAGAGTTGTCATAGAGGTTTACTAGAAAGGCATTTTTATTTTCTTCCAACAAACTATACAGATTAAAGCATCCATGCATAGTTTAGAGAATGGGAAATTTCTGATGAAAAAGTGGAGGACCAATATAAATGAAATACTGTCACTACCAGTCACGTGTTAGAATGATGGAATATGCAAATGTTTAAGCGTACAAAATTTTCGGTGTATTGTCATCAAACTTCTTTCCCTAACAGCACTGGGTATCCACATTTAAATCACTGTCACTCATAAGCCTTTACAGTCATCAGTTGTTAGTTTCACTTTATTTAGTAAAAGTTCTGTTTCCAGTCTTGAAGGGGGTATATACAGTGTGTGATTCCTTATTGCATTTGTTTAGGAACACGTTAGAATAAAACGTGGTGATGAGGAAATATTGGAGCCGTCAAAATAAATCCATCAGTTTCCAAATTGCATTTATGACGTATAGATCTCTATGTGAAAGGACCTCCTTAGGTATCCACTCTCAAATAAAACACAAAAGTACGTGTTCATCATTTTTAGTGCTTCGTTGCTTTTGCTATTGTTGGGCTATGGTTAGGAAAATGGGGTAAATTCTTCTGCATTATATCACTAGCACAAAGTGGTCCCAAGAAAGTGTATGTGCAATGGAGTAATCAGGGATTAGCAAAAAGTTACCAACACACACACATACACGCACATGTATTCCTTCATGCAAGAACCATCTATCCATTGACTGATTCCACTGTACTATGGACTTTGCAAGTTACAACTACAAGCAAAGAGGCAACTAAAATATAATGTAGGGCTTCCTTGGTGGCGCAGTGGTTAAGAATCCGCCTGCCGATGCGAGGGACATGGGTTCGAGCCCTGCCCCGGGAGGATCCCACATGCCGTGGAGCAACTAAACCCGTGCACCACAACTACTGAGCCTGCGCTCCAGAGCCCACGAGCCACAACTACTGAAGCCCGCGCGCCTAGAGCCCGTGCTCCACAACAAAGAGTAGCCACTGCAATGAGAAGCCTGCACACCGCAACGAAGAGTAACCCCTGCTCGCCACAACTAGAGGAAACCTGTGTGCAGCAATGAAGACCCAACACAGCCCAAAATAAATAAATAAATAAATTTATTTTTAAAAATAATGTAAATTTTTTTTTTTAATTAGGGAGAGTTCAGTATGATGTTAAAACTCAGACTTGTGGCACAGTGACCCAATTTGTGTTTGTCATCGGTTTCCTGATAGCCCTGACTGTGGCATGGAGTGTGTTCCCTCATTACCTCTACCCAGAAAATGGTTTTCCCCAATCCACTTCTGGGGTCATGTGATATTCAGAATAGTGTCCTACTACAGTCCACATGAAACTGAGTCTGAGACACAGATATTCCCTTATTCTTTCAACATCCAAGTTGTTTGCCATTATTGTTGCAATTGAATCATTTTATATTTTTAAATCTCACTTTACCAAGAACTTGAGCTGAAGACCCCAGGGAAATCCCAAGCGCTGGCTTTCTACCCATCACACTCCAGGGTCAGAGCAGTGAGCAGCCTCTTTCCCCAACTCACAGATGCTGGGAGCTGTTGTGAACATTTCCCTCAAGCCTGGCAACACCTCCATCCTCCGGAGAGGCAGCATCACAGAGGAATTTGAGTGCTTTCTGGAGGAAGCAGATAAATAAGCACAGTCAACTTTTAGGGACTGTGGGCCACAGTCATATCTCTGCAACCTGGATAGAAAAGTATTGATCTCCTTTGCTTGGTCCACAGAATCAGGACATGATACAATGAATATTGCAGCCAGAAGTCTGCAGACTACTCTTTCACCGACAGACACATGGAGCCTGATGTTAGGTAACACACCTCCTGCTTGATGAAGGAAAGCAGTGTGTGTGTGTGTGTGTGTGTGTGTGTGTGTGTGTGTGTGTGTGTGTGTGTGTGTGTGTGTGTGTGTGTGTGTGTGTGTGTGTGTGTGTGTGTGTGTGTGTGTGTGTGTGTGTGTGTGTGTGTGTGTGTGTGTGTGTGTGTGTGTCCATAATGCAGAGGCTGGAATCAAAACTCATAAAATTCAGGGCCAAAGGGCAATAATCCTGCTTATTGTGTACAATGACCACTTTAATGGACAACAAGAAAGTTGCCGGATGGCGCCATTTGCACTTGGTGGGTGTGTTCACTGGGTCAGAGAATGCAGAGGGTCCTACTCCCCAATCGTTGACACTATTTTAGTTTGACTCCCCCAGAATCAGGAGGCAAGGCTAGGATGCACTCCGTTTACTGGGCAAGAAGACTTGGAGAGGTGAGACAGAGAAGATGGAAAAGCCAGAAAAGAAAGTGTTCACAAGTGGGTACAGCTGTGGAGAAAGGGGCTCAACCCACGCCCCTCCCCAGAGACTGCAGAACATGCCTCAAAGCCACCCACCTGAGGGGTCAAACAACTGGGACATTTTACATGCATTGGCTGAGGGTCACTGGCCAAGCCACAGCCCAGGGCTTCTGCTTGCTCCTTCCTGTGGTCAGACAATGTCCACTGGGTGACCTTTGGGAACGGTGTGTACACAAGATGGTGACCTTTGGGGATGGTGTGTACACAAGCTGAGTCACGCCAGCATCTGATACACTCCACCCTGGTGTTCCAGCGTGCAGCTGGAGCTCACATGCAGATCACAGGAGGCCAGTCTTGCCAATCTTCCACCCCAGGCATCTGTCAAAGACTTCGCTCAGAACTGTTAGGGGAGCTTACTGCCATAATCCAATGGCATCCTCCCCACCCTTGGACGTTCTCGGAGCCACGGCTCCGGTTTGTTGCTACAGGGTGTCAGTTAAGTTTCGTTCTCCCAGCCTGGAGCATTTGGCTTAAGCTGGCTTGAGTTTCTTCTGTTACATCTTTCAAAAGGTAAAATGCTTTCCAGGCCCATGGAGTTGCCTCTTTCCTCTGTGAGTCGAGGTCAGGTGGCTGACCGGGACCAGACCCCCATGCTGGCTACCAGCTGACCCATGTACATCCTCTGGGCTGGTTTCGTCCACCTTAGCGATTGTAATGTTTAGTTTATTCTCAAGTCTGTCCAAAGTCCATAATACTTGTAAGGCTCAAAGGGAAGAGATGTGAGTCCGAAGCTCTTTTTTTAAGGCTCTATAAGTTCACAGCGTATCTATATACATAAATGGATGAAATAGAAGGCCCACCTAAGAGCAGTATTAAAAAATTCCAAGCCCTTGTGTCAAATTAAAAAAAAAAAAAAAAAAAAAAAAAGCGTTCTGTGACACTTCCCTTCTCCCTGAGTAGTTTTTCCTAGAAAAACAGCAATACATAGCAATTGTCTACTTTCTGTAGAACTACCCAAGTGACACCTTCCCACCTCTAGAGCCAAAGAAAACACCTCTCAGCAATGCCTGAGTGGCAGCTGTCAGCTTTGGAATAAACCTATAAACGAAGCACAGGCTCCATCAAATGTTCCATCCCATGTGCACAAGCCAACCAAACAAAACCCTTCACAGCCTCAAAACGTGCAGAAAAAGTCAACGGAGAGGAAAGTTAGCTTTTGCACACAGCTTTGCTACCTGTGAAAAGAGCATCTTGTTTGTTCTGACTTAGGTGCCATACTGATCATGGTCCAGGCTCTGCAGACTACAGAACTGGTGGTTAAGTCACCCCTCAGGATAGACTCCCTGGGCAACAGTTCTGATATTCATGATAAGGAGATGGCTATTTTCATAGAACCAGAAGTTCATTCCGATTGCTTGAGTGTGTCCTCACTGGAAATAACTGTCTTGGGCTACGTCTGCGGGCTCTGTCAAGAGACAGATTTTCAAGCGTCCTTGAAAGACAGACCAAGCTAAATACATAAGAGAGAACCCTGTTGACAAGTCTGCTCTTTCTTATCAACAAAATTATTGCATGCAGCCTGCTTTGGGCCCTCTCATAGTGAAACTTTCCCAAGTTCCAGAGAAGAACTTCCATTTCCAAAACACACATGGAACGCATGTAGTAAAACTCAACAGTAGCAATTTCAAAGTCTACAAGTTCATCAATATTTATGGAGTTGGATTACAGTCATTTACAGGGGACGCCACCATCATTTGAAGCTATTTTCTGTGAGTTAATTTTAAAGTTTAAATGTATACTGTTGTCATGATGTTTTAGTATTTAATTGTCTGGTACCTGGGTCTAAATGCCAGAGTTAGTCATATTGAAAAATGCACACTGAAATAATCAGCTGTCATTTAGTTCAGCTCCTACTCACACTTTAAGTGGTAAGTTAATTGAAAGTGTGTGCAGTTAACATATTTCACAATTTGGATATTTATGTTAAAATATAACTTTGAAATGCATTTTCCTAAAGCAGTGTTGAACATATAATTTGGAGTTTCAAAAACGCTGGCATTTAAATCCAAGTGTTCAATGTGGCGCCTGTATATGGCAGATCTGGACTGCTAGAGATTTAAACCATGTGAGCATAGTGCTAAAACTGGATTCACTAGCTTACCAAACACTTTTTCAATAATGAAATACAAATAAATGAAGAGACTATTTCCCATGTTAATTATTTATGTGTGAGAGGACAAGAGAAATATTTAGTTTGTGTAGGGTCAGGCACAATGTCTAGCACACAATGGATGATCAATACACATCCGTTCAATAGATAAATGAGGCTCATGTTCAGTCTTTAGGCAATGAATTTGATGGTAAGAGGCAGTTATGTGAAATAGTTATACCAGCCTTTCCAATCAGGACTTGGAGTAACAATATCCATGACCTCAACTCTTCAGGGCAATCAAGGGCCCACCTGTATTATTCCATCATGTATAATGAGAATGAGAAGATACAGTTGACTTTCGTCATTAGGAAGTCTTTGGTGATATTTGAGAAGCATTTCACCTCAGTGCTAGGAGAAGAAGGCAGATTTTGGGTGATGGCAGACTAAATGTTAGGCAGGGAAATTGATCATTTGGGGTCTGGTGGAACTCAACAACTTAATCCCAAGACTGTTGAAAATTTTCCAGAAAAATATGCAAAAGCAATGTATTCGTGACAAAAGCTTACACTTTTTTTTTCTAAAGGCAGAATGAACGTAGCATTAAACAAACCTAATTGATTTCTTAGTTAGTCTTATGAGAAAAGTCATCACCCTAATAAATCACCAAGCTGTCCCTTTGGTGTCCCCGAAGACCAGGTTGGCCGTTCATACTCAATATGAGGGTCTGCTTGTATTGTTTCGTTAGTGATTTATCTTTCCCAAACCTGTTCTTGAGTACTAGTATAAATAACCCTCACGCTCCACCGCATACAAACAAACAACAATATCCTATCAACGTAAATACACGGGACAATGCAGACGTATGCCTCTGATTTGTCGAGATGACTGCAGAGCTTGAGGTGCTGGTACAGGATGGAGGAGCACCGCCTTCCAGTTAGGTTCGTAACTGGGTGTGATCCAGAACGGGGTCTGCCCACCACGGCAGCTCACGTCCACCCCCGGTATTTGTATAACCCACAAGCTAAGAAGGGTTTTGAATTTTTAAGTCTTTGGGGGAGGGGAACTAAAAAAAGAAGGAAATATCAGAGCATGTGAAAGTTATATGAAATTCCAATTTCCGTGTCTGTACCTCAAGTTTTATTGAATACAGCCATGCCTGTTCCTTTACATGCTGTCTGTGGTTAACTGTACCCTGAAGCAGCCAAGCTGAGTAGTTGCATCAGGGACCGCAGGGCGCCCGAAGTCAAAATATTCACTATCTGACCCTTTACAGAAAACGTTTGCTGAAAGCTGGTCTAGAACGCTTGACTGCTTGAAGGTTAGATTAAGTTTTAAAAAAACTGTAAAGTGGTCTCATTTTACTCTTTAATATTTTATAATACAAATATCTGAAGATGGTCAATAATAAACGATCTGGGTAAAGGAAATCCCAAAGCACTAAGAACTGACAATTTTATTACTGTGTCAAGTTTATTACAATTTTGTAGCTAGTGACAAGAATGTGAGAGGGGAAAGGGGGAAGCTTCCCCCGTTCCGGACAATGACCTCGATCACCTGGCTGAGGTCATGGTTGTCAGCTTTTTCCACTGTGATGTTACTCTTTTATCCCGTTTTCCACACTGACCTCCTTGGAAGGAAGGCACATTTAAGGAGTGGAGAGTTATTTTTGGAATGAGGGCATAGTAGCTACATAAATTACTTGGAATTTTTCTGTACAGGAGATTTGACTTTCCCCCATTTATTTCTTCAATCATTCATTGCAATAATTTGTATGTTGATTTAAATCAATAATTTGTTGTGTCAATACAGGCTGACCACATATAATTTTGATGTTCAAAATCATAGTGATCCTCTCTTTACTCCCTTCCCATCAAAAAATACCTGCCAGGGCTTCCCTGGTGGCGCAGTGGTTAAGAGTCTGCCTGCCCATGCAGGGGACATGGGTTCGTGTCCCAGTCCAGGAAGATCCCACATGCCGTGGAGTGGCTGGGCCCGTGAGCCATGGCCGCTGAGCCTGCATGTCCGGAGCCTGTGCTCCACAACGGGAGAGGCCACAACAGTGAGAGGCCCATGTACCGCAAAAAAAAAAAAAACCTGCCACATGCTTTTTGGACCTAATTCTTCAAAAGAATCCCCAAATATTACATAGCTAGATTGTTCTACTGTGTGGTATTTTATTCGGTTTTTTGAGTTCCGTTCAGCTTGTATCAGCTCATGGGTGCATATGGTTGAAACAATCTCATTCTCCACATAAAGCCACGTTCCATTAAGAGCGAATCCCTGACTCAATCTTCCAAAATTTCCAAGTTTCCAATTCACAAGTTCCTAACTTAGTGAAAATGCTCTCCGGGGGCCGCTGAGCCGTTTTGTAACTTGAGTTTGTGAACTTGACCCTGAGCTCCCCCAGTGAATTAGGTTCTGATGAATGGACAATAATATTAAGGCATTTGCATGTCCTGTGCTCATCTAAAATTATTAAAACTAAAATTGCACCCGGCCTTTCGGACTCTCCCTCTAAATGCGATGTAGTTAAAATGGAATATTTACCCAGCGTGGATCTGAGAAAACAAAGGGCTTTTGTTTTAACCATGATGTGGCCGATGGCACAGATTCCCTGAGCAATTAAACCATTAGGGAAATGCAAAGCACTTCGCAAAGCATCACATGTTTAAGCTAGATACTTGGGGATGTCTTGCAAAAGATTATTTTTGAATCCAAAGTATGCATTTTTTTTTTTTTCTTTTTGCGGTACGCGGGCCTCTCACTGTTGTGGCCTCTCCCGCTGCGGAGCACAGGCTCCGGACGCGCAGGCCCAGCGGCCATGGCTCACGGGCCCAGCCGCTCCGCGGCATATGGGATCCTCCCAGACCGGGGCACGAACCCGTATCCCCTGCATCGGCAGGCGGACTCTCAACCACTGCGCCACCAGGGAGGCCCTCCAAGGTATGCATTTTTAAAGGTCACCCCAGGCAAGAAATCTGTGTGCAAGCTCCACTGATATATATAATATATATATACATAAATGACTGTGTTTTCATAGTTCTGTAATCGTGATGTTTGAAACTAGCCAGATCTCTCCTAAGACCAATAGGAGCGAGACATTTCATTTTGGTAAAAATCTTCAGCAAAAATATGGTTTTAATAATGCAACCCTCAGTGTTCACTCTGATCCTCAGCACTGCAGTGTTTCTATCATAAAGACGGCATGGGACCCGCGATGTCTGGAGACAGCTGACAGACAGAGCTCACGGGAGCCTTACATCTCACTTCTCAGCCCAGAAAGAATCATGCCTGTCGGCATCTTGAGGGTCACCCGTCTTCCCCTGGAAGTGCAGAATGTGACCGAACTTTGAATTCTCTTCAACCTCTCACAGAAACACGACCTGAATGCCAACGCTCCTTTGTGGGCTTTATTGAAAAAGTTACTTGTTGGTTCCTATTTTGCATATTTGCATAATCTCAGAGGCTGAGATTAGGAACCTGCATCCCATTTTGCTCTTCTTCCACACCTGAGAAGGTGTTCATGCTACATTCAGATGTGCAAAGAACACGTCTTCTTTACTTGTTGAAAAGTAAAGCAAACCGTTCTCACCTCGTGAAGACTGGGAGGTGATCAGAAACTTTCAACCCATCAACTCAGAGTAGGGCAGTTGCTTCTGTTTCGTCTCCTGGTCTCCATCTTTCCTGTTTCCACAGCCCAATGTTTCTCTGCAAGATGAGGTCCACGTGTGTAGGCAAAGTACCATGGCCTCCTGGCGCTGGGGAGAGGGAGCCTTGGGTGCATCCATATGGATGCCCTGAACCCTCATTTTCTGCTGGGGAAGGCCCTGTGTGGTCTGGTTCCTGAACTCAGTGACATTTGTCCAGTCTATCCTTCAGAGAGGACGTGCCCAGCAGCCCTTGGTACCAGGTATACGTCCCTGGTCCCCAAGTCTGTACATGGCCACCTTCCCTTCCTCTCTCCAGCCTCTGTTGACCCGCTGGTCTTCTCACTTCCTCTGTACCTCCTCATTAAAGTGTACGTAAAATTTCAGATCCCCTACCTGTCACACAAAGGCTCAGGTGAGCCACACGCCTCGCCCCCAACGTATCAAGACACAGGCTCAGACAGTATCTCCCCATCTTCTCAAACCATGTGAGAACATCAGCCAATCCAAGAACTGACTTCCTCTGGGAGCCTGGTCATATCCCCAGCAGAGACCAGAGAGACGGCTGCCACATCCCAGGACAGGTTCAGACCATCTCAGTGTTTATGTAGCTCCAACCTGGAGGAGGAGGACAAGGGTCCTGTTTTCTGATCACTGTCTGCCTTCCCCCTCTTGCTCGTTGCCCACAAGGACAGTAGGGGCAGACTTCCTATTTCATTTCCTGTCTGTCTTTGACTTCCAATGCATCATATTCTCCTTCAAGATGGTACCAAGATGCCAACCCAGCCTTAAGGACTGCGATAGAATGAAATTTTGTGACTCCCCCAAATTCATACATTGAAACCTTTTCCCCAATGGCATGGTATACTGGGAGGTGTAACGTTCAGAAGGTGATTAGGTTGAGGATGGGGCCCTCAGAATGGGTTGAGTACCCAAATAAAAGAGGCCCCAGAGAGCCCCCTTACCCCTCCCACCATATAAGGATCCAGAGAGTAGACGGCCATCTATGAACTGGGCAACAGGCTTTCACCAGACATCAGATCTGCCAGGAACTTGGTTTTCTAGCCTCCGGAGCAGTAAGACATGAATTTCTTTTGTTTATAAGCCACTCAGTCTATGGTATTCCATTACAGCATCCCAAAAGGACCAAGACAAGGGCAGAAATCATCACGACACCCCCGAAGACACGTTATTTGGCCAGCGCTGCTACTCCCGTTTACGATTCAACTCACCTGGGAACCGGGGATTACTGAAAACAAAAATGACGCCCTTGTGACTCACATTTATCCAGCAAGAGTGCAAAGACAGTCATGGAATGGAAGAATACCCCTAGAGTTTCTAACCAATCTCATCTTCATTCTTTCTCCACTGTTTTTTTTTTTTCCACTATTTAATAACTGAGCCGTGTCACAGCAATAGGTACCAACTGGAGCAGTGAAACGATATTCCATGATCCTCCTCACACCTGCAGTGAAAACCCTCCCAACGTCCACCCTCAAATGGGCTTGCAGCAGGCGAGTGGAGGTCAATGTATTTGTTGCAGGACCAAGCTTAGGAAAAGTTGCTCCATTTTCGGGCCCCTAGGGACCCTTCTATTCTGATCAGCTGCGATATCTCAATTCAGGGGCTGCTGCTGGGGACGGACGTTTCATCTAGAAGCACAAAAGGATCGCTAACAGAATTACAGACCACTTAACAAGCCAGCCCAATATCAGTCTGATGAAAAGAAAAAGGAAAGAGAAAACCAGCCGGTAGAAAGTCAGAGATACTTTATGTCCGTCAAGCAGAGGGGGGCACAGGGAGGTCTGGGGTTCCCGGCGAATGAATGGTCTACTTAGTGACATCCTAAACAGCGTGAGGGCTCCAGCCTGCCACAGGTACTGCATCTTCCTTCTTACAGTAACTCCTCTGAGCAGCACCGTATCGTGGGACATAAAAGAGGATACTGCGCCGAGGCATCTCACTCTTATCACAACCGAGGCTCCTGACCCACCAGCGCTTTGCAGAGGATGGATGAGTGCAGGGTCTCTAGCCAATTGTTTCCTTGCAACCTGAGTTAGGGTGATGAAAGGGGAAAGGGAAGCCCACAGAGAGGCACATGTCTGAATCCACGTGCAGAGCCGGAGGTGGGGATGGAGATGGGAATGAACCGGGAGGCGGAGCGAGGCCAGCAGAAGATGGGAACAGGTGTGTTCCCTGGAGGAAAAGGTGCACAGGTTTCAGACTGCAGACTGAGGAAGAGGGCAGGACACAGACCCTCCAGGGAGCAGCAGGGGAGGGCGCTTGGCCACTGTCTAGCTGCGTGACCAGGGGCACCTTAACCTCCCCAGGCCTCAGTCCCTTCATGGGAAAACTGAGAAAGCGTCATACCTAACTTTCAGCATTGCGGGCAGGATCAGAGACCAATTCTCATCACAAATGCAGTTCTGGACAAGAGGCAACTTCTCCAGAGGGAAGCACTGTCATTCGGTATAAGTACGGGAGACTGGTATTTTCTTTTTCTTCTTTTCTTTAACCTACACTTCTCTTTTGTGCATTAATTAATAGCATGTGGCTGTCCATGGTTTGGAGTCCATTCCTGGTCTATCAAGGAGTGGATGCATACAGGTGAATTAACTTAATACATTTTTAAAAACAACTTTGGAGTTGATTTCCAGCTCTGTCATTTATTAGCTTATAAATTATTTGAGTTCTCAGAGTCTCTGTTGCCTCAGCTCTATATGGGGAATGCTCCACAGGACTTCTGTGAAAATTCAGTGGTGGCACGTGTAAAAACACCTGGTATGTCATGCATGTAAGTATGTATAAAGAGATATATGTGTGCATATATGCAGATAAATAGATGTACATATACACATAAGCATATACACATATGCATATTCATAGACAAGGGTATTATTCATATACCGACACATGTGTATGTATATACATATATGTATCTATGTATATAGATACATACATATGCATTCAAATAGTAATTCCTTTCAATTTCTTATTTCAAATTTTTGGCCAGCCAGACTCTCCTATGCTGCATGAGTCCCAGCAACTAGCCTTCTGTTGTCTATCTTGGGAGCTTCTGGTTGGAGACGTTTTCCATATTTCCCCCTGGACGCTGACCTGCAGGGGAAGCTGCCCTCACACCAAGTCACCCAACTGTCCAGCTGCCTCCATCCTAATGGGATGGCCTGTCCCTCCCACCCCAGGCCCCCAGGCAGATGTAACTTTCAGCCCTTGTGAGTGAGCAGCGGGACCTCACCCGCTGGCAGCACGTCCGTCTACCTTCTGCACAACACACCCTCGGCCACGGCTGTACTCCAAGCTCAAGTCACACTGCACCCACGGTGACACCTGCCTGCACGTCTCTGTGCTAACACGCCTGCTTTATTATCATCTCCCCGTGCTTTGGCACGCCCACACCTAAGGCTGCCGCTGGGCACCCATCTCTATATCCTGTGATTTTTTGGGTTTTTCTGAGAACTATTATTTGATTCTGATTCTGATTTTGTGCAGAGATCCAACAAGCTCCGGTGGAACGCCAGTGCTCCTGGCTTGTGGGCCACTGATCCACAAACTCAGCTGCAGTTGGAACCACCTGGAAAGCCTTAGCATGTTAACTGAAAAATCAGCAAATGGAGGGGCTTCCTTGGTGGTGCAGTGGTTGGGAATCCACCTGCCAGTGCAGGGGACACGGGTTTGAGCCCTGGTCCGGGAAGATCCCACATGCCGCGGAGCAACGAAGCCCCTGCGCCACAATTACTGAGTCTGTGCTCTAGAGCCCACGAGCCACAACTACTGAAGCCCGTGCACCTAGAGCCTGTGCTCCGCAACAAGAGAAGCCACCGCAATGAGAAGCCTGCGCACCTCAACCAAGAGTAGCCCCCGCTCGCCACAACTAGAGAAAGCCCGCGCACAGCAACGAAGACCCAACGCAGCCAAAAATAAATAAATAAACTAATTTTAAAAAAATCAGTGAATTGAGAATTACACTGAATCCCCAAAAGGGAAATTCTGTTCCCTGGTGGACTACGGGCAATGACTGGAGACGTTTTCGGTGATCACGAAGCAGGCAAGGGGGGCCGGTTACTGAAGGGGGAGGCCAGGCAGGCTGCTCCACGTCCTGTGGTGCACGGCACAGCCCCACAGGAACACGTTATCCAGCCCCAGATGGCAACGGTGCCCAGCTTGAGACACCCCTGGGGAGGCTCTTACTCCAAATCATGCCTAGGACATCTGCTATCTACTAGTACAGTATAAAATCACCCGTGCAATACCTCATGGACGAATAACTGGTTAATGCATGTTGAAACCTGTTCATGGCACAGGAGTGCTGATAATTGCTTGTTTAACTGAGATGTGGAATAGCAAATAGCCAGTTCTGAATTTAGTTCTATTAGCAGATACAATGTGACAGGACAGCAGGAGTCCCCCCCTGCCAGATCTGGCAACCTTTGGAGGGCTGCTCCTTGAGACTGTCCTTTAATGTAAACCATGAATTCTGCAAGGCAGATTTTTGAGAAAGAATCACTGCACTGTGATGCTTTAACTATCAACCCCCTTAAGAAAGACTTCTCTGTGCTGTAACATGTTATTCTTTGCATAGTGCAGCGGAGCCAAGTGCTTTATAAATGGCGTGTTTCATGACCTACTTGAAAAGTAAACCATCCCACATGTGGCAGGGAGAAACTGAGGGGGGCTGGTATCATTGAATCATCAGAGCAGCTTAGCCCTCTGCCAAAAGCTGCAGCCCATGCTACTTGGAGATATACTAGGGAAGGGCTTTTTATGAATTTGATTCCATGCAGCAGCTTATCTTTTATTTTCTATATTTCCTTTGTAGCTCTGTAAAAATTCTTCACAGAAGGGAAAAAATAACTCTGTTAGCATTTTTACTGAGGCACAGAAGTCAGACATATGTATAAAACAAAGGAAGAGAAAAACACATTTGTTAGCCAGAACTATAGAAGCTAAAAGCAAAAGATTGCAAAATAGTAATTATCAGGAAGCTTCATTAATGTCAGTTCTAAGAAGTTTACAAGAGTGCCTTCAATTTGGATTCAAACTGTTTACTCAAAGGTCTACATGAGTAAAAATCTGTGAATAAACCAATAACCATGAACTTTTGATATATGTGTATGTATGTGTGTGTGTAAGTATACCCCACATACCTTACAGGACAGTCCTTTGAATGCAGAGTCAGGGGTAAGATTTTTGACACAAATATGCTTTTAAGAGTGGCATGGACATATATACACTACCAAACGTAAAATAGATAGCTAGTGGGAAGCAGCCTCATAGCACAGGGAGATCAGCTAGGTGGTTTGTGACCACCTAGAGGGGTGGGATAGGGAGGGTGGGAGGGAGGGAGACGCAAGAGGGAAGAGATATGGGAACATATGAATATGTATAACTGATTCACTTTGTTATAAAGCAGAAACTAACACACCATTGTAAAGCAATTATACTCCAATAAAGATGTGAAAAAAAAAAAAAAAGAGTAGGTCAAGAGTAGAGGGTACCATGAATAGTACGTCTGCTTTCTATCATTCCCAATCCTTTAACTGAGCAACTAATAATCAGCACTGATTATGAAATATTCAAAAGTGTTAGGACATTACAGAGACTCAGACTCCAACTGGGCATATTTAAATACTTTTACAAACAATCTGTGCATAAAACAGATCCAAACTTGGATCTTCCTTTTCTTCTGCTTAAGAAATAAATTGTATGCTGTATTTCATTTTTTCTTGCAAAAAAAAAAAAAAAAAAAGAAAAAAAGAAGAGGGTATCAGCTAACTTCTCCTGGTCTCTGACGGAGATTTGTGAAGCACTAATACGTAAAGAACAGGTACTGTGAATCACATTTCACATTTTCTGTGCATTTCAGCTTCACATAAACACACTGAAGTAAGATGTAATTTGTAGATGAGAAAAGTGGGAAGGGAATTTCCTTGCAGGACACACAGCCAGGATTGGAACTTGGCTCTGAACCCGAAGCCCAGGGTCATGTCACACATCTTGCTACCTCTGTCGTTGGGGATATTCCCCCGTCTTTCCCAGGAGAGGGCTGCCTAACCTGGAAGAGCCTTGCCATCCTTTCAGCCAATGTACTGATCACAGAGACGGATTCGCCAAGAGGTAACAGACAGTATGGGTGGAGGAGGTCATTGAGACAAGAGGACGAGTGAAGCCCCAGTCACCTCCGGACTACGATCCTGGTCCTCTTCCCCCGTTTGGATGTGTGATTCTGCTCAGTGATCTCACTGCATGACCCCTGGGGGTGGAGCTTTGGAATCAGAGTTTTTCTAAATGTCCCCAGCTTACTGCATGGCCTGCCAGGGGTGGGAATGATTTGCTGCTTTCACATCATTTTCATAATGTGTCCACGCTGAGCTATGTCAGCAGCACCGAACAGGTATGTAATGATTACGTCCAGGGCTGGAGTGATGCGCACACAGGGCCAGACACCGAATCACAGCCTCACAAGGCTTGCTGATGGGGGAAGGGGCGAGAGTTCTGGAGGAAACAAGGAAGCTCTGCCCAAGTCCTGGTCCTCACGTGGGCTGTCTCTGGGGTCCCGGCCAAGGCCCCTAAACGCTGAGCAGAGATTCCGCTTCCTCGCCACGCTATCGCATGACTTCTCAGCAGAATCATGTGCGAGAAAGCATTCTGTGAGTGACCTGAGGAATCTGTCAATCAAATCCCTGCAGGGCACACCAGTCCCTCAGTGTATGTTTTCCTGATGCTTACGGAGCACAAGCTACTCACAGGCGCACGTTTTGGTCTCCTGTGACTTTAGAGGTTATTTTCTGTTCGTAATTGCTAAATAATAATTAATTGTTTAGTTTAATAATTCACATTTATGTTACATTAATAAAGTGTGTGTGTGTGTGTGTTTATTTGGGGCATCCTGTATTTAGGTCCTTTTTAAGCTTAAAAGAATTCATTTAAATAAAATTGTTTTCGGCCCATATATGTTTCAAAGGGCTACCAAGCCCTTTATTTACCGACAATTATCTGTGTAAGACTAAACAGCTGTCCTTTATGGAAACATCCGACATCAGCCCTAAACTCTGAATTCTCACCCTCTGAACTGCAGTGGGGATGAGGACCTTTCTTTAGGATCATCCGTTTTAAGATGAGCACAGGGTATTTCGGTAACTTCGGTGCCCGAGGGGACATTAACATGTGAGCACAGTCTCCGGCAGACAGCCAGGGGAGCTCTCATGAACGCACAGTTGCAAATACTGGTTTTCAAGTAGAGCAGCATTTCCAGGGGAAGCGGCAACGGTGAGAGCGTGGTGACAAAGTTACACGTGCCAGGGAAGGTCTCAGACACACCGGAGGCTGAATCAGAGGATGCTGACGGAGGGGGGAAATGCATGCCCCAGGGAGGAAATGGAAGAGTGAGATCAAGGGGTAAGGACCCCAGGGCCCAAGTCTCCTCAGCCTTCTGTACACGTGACGGCAGGTGTTAGCCTCACCAGCTACTTGCAAGCCCCCAGAGGAGAAAGGAGAGGTCGGGAAGGGAAGCTTATGCACAGGATCCCGGCCAGGATGCCAGTCCACACCCTGAGTGTCGACACAAGCTCTGCATAGGCATGAAATAGTTCTCAAGCATAATTTCATATGGAGCTGCAAGGCTGAACCCCACATACAGCAGATGCGAACACAAATGTGACCCTGAATGTATACGAGTGAAGTTGCCATAAGCCATTTGTTTGACGTGAATATAAGCATCACATTGAATGCAGCGGCCTTACATCACCACCTTGTGCGAATGTGCTAACGGAAGATGCTCCTAGTCTGTGTTCTTACAGAATCAGCCTCTGATACCTCTGTGCCCGTCCATTACATCACATGCTCCAAAGAGTACGTGTGCACGACGGGTGTTTGCTGCCAGCTGGCCCACGTATGTCATCTCGTCTGGCCGTTTCTTCCCATCAGCACGGGAAGAAATACCCAAGCGGCTCTCAGGATCCAGGAGCATTTCAGGCACATGTTTTTAGGTAACTGTGCAACTCACTTCTCTCATTAATGACCTGAGCAATAAGTCAACATAAGTCTTCCCCCCAAGGATTGATTCTTGTGTCTACGCTGAATGCCATAAAAAGAACCTGGGTTGTTGTGATAAAACAGGAAAGTATCTGGCTCTGTGACATGATTTATTTACTTTAATAAATATTTTAAGAGTGATGGGGAAATGTTGCCGTACTCTGAGCCATTTTAACCATCTTCGAGTTTCACTTAATAACTCCCTCTGGCCATCACAGGATGTATTAATAATTCTGGTGGCCAGGCAGGGTCTGTCAGTTGAGGGCACGGCGAGATAAGTGCCGGAAATTAAGTAGGTGTTTGTTCAAAACATGTCATCGTGAGATTGAAGTTAAATGGGGAGCACAGCAAGGACACCCGTTCCCTTATTGTGACAGAAATGAACACCTCATGCAATCATCACGCAATAATGTGCCACAGTAAAATGGTATTACAACTAAATTCCCCTTCACGAGCAACCTGTTGCATTTTTCAGGAAAAAAAAATAGACAAAATAGGGCTTCCCTGGTGGCGCAGTAGTTGAGAGTCCGCCTGCCGATGCAGGGGACACGGGTTCGTGCCCCGGTCCGGGAAGATCCCACATGCCGCGGAGCGGCTGGGCCCGTGAGCCATGGCCGCTGAGCCTGCACATCCGGAGCCTGTGCTCCGCAACGGGAGAGGCCACAACAGTAAGAGGCCCGCGTACCGCAAAAAAAAAAAAAAAAAAAAAAAGACAAACTAGCATTAAGATATTTTTTCCTTCATATCCCACATGTGTATAATAAAAATATCAAAATAGTTTGAAATACCACTGCTATCAAAGATGATAACGATATAAACGGGGGGGGGGGGGGAATCTACATTCTAAAAATTCTCCTAAACTCTTATTAACACTTGGGGAAGGAAAAGTTTAAAAAAGGAGGGTTTCAATTGCTCAAATGCGCAGTTATATTTTTAATCTGAGTAAACTCTTTTTTTCACACTGGGCATAAATATTATAAAGTGTAGACTGGCACCTATATGCCCAACACCACAGTACAAATTAGCTAAATGTAGTATATATGAGTTAGAGAATTTTTTCCATTTTTTGCTTATCTCTAGAAATCTTCCAGATAAACAATTCTGCTTTAGAAGAACCTTTTGTTCTCAAAATAGAGTACAGTATGTTATAATTACATAGAGACAAAAGAGTGGAATATTTCACGGATCTAGCCTGAGTGTCTTTGAGACTTTTCACAGTACAATGTCTTCGAAGGCTCTGGATGCCTTGCACTAAGATAATGCATACTTCACATTCCCTCACATACAAAGCTACCACGGAATAAAAACTTTTGTTCCATACCTGAAGATGAACTGCCTATGTTTAAAAAAAGACAAAACCAAAAAACCCCACTGATACTCTCTTTCTAAGGAACACACACACACACACACATATATATTTTTTATGTGAACTGCTATGAATACATATGGCTAGCAGTTTAGAAGGGTGGGCTGTGAACTTTTCACACCATCAAATTAAGACATATAGTATAGGGCCTCCCTGGTGGCGCAGTGGTTGAGAAGTCCGCCTGCCGATGCAGGGGATACGGGTTCGTGCCCCGGTCTGGGAGGATCCCATATGCCGCGGAGCGGCTGGGCCCGTGAGCCATGGCCGCTGGGCCTGCGCATCCGGAGCCTGTGCTCCGCAACGGGAGAGGCCACAACAGTGAGAGGCCCACATAACGCAAAAAGGAAAATAAATAAATAAATAAATAAATAAAGACATATAGTATATTAGGCAACCGGATAGAACATGACTGGGAAGTTTCAGACTTTCATCTACAAGTCCAAAGAGTGAAATTAATCTGTAAACATATTTCCATTACAATGAAACGAGGGCCTGATTTAACTTAAAGCTTGCTATCAAATGACAAAGTCCATCATTGTTCTTCAATATTATATTTTAAAAATAATTTCTACAAACTCTCTTTGAATCTTTTTAAATGGTTGGATTTAAGTATCATGGTATTTTAGGAAATACCTGAGACTATCAAATCTTGACATAAATTGCTGGAAAGAGAGACAGAGAGAGCACAAGAAAGATAAGAAAAGGAAAAATAAGTGCACTGAACTGAAATATGTATAACAAATATT
Source organism: Mesoplodon densirostris (assembly GCF_025265405.1). NCBI lineage: Eukaryota > Metazoa > Chordata > Mammalia > Artiodactyla > Ziphiidae > Mesoplodon > Mesoplodon densirostris. The sequence goes on from NC_082681.1 coordinate 133,011,009, forward strand.
AAACCAAAGGAACTTTAAAATTTGGGGGTAGTTAGAATTATATATCTATGTTAGCATACACATACACACATATTTATGTATATATAATCATGTCATATAAACATACAAATATATATACATAAGTGTAATATACATATGATGTATGTGTATATACTATGTAGATCTTATATATGATGTATACATATATAATCATATACCCATGACACTATATATATTTATATAATACAATACAAACCTATGATATGTCTCAGTGGTTCCACTGTGTACAGAGTATTATTTCACTAATTCAGCACTTTCAGGGACCATAAACTGAGAAAAGTAGTCTGAGTTCACCCATTTAATGAGTTTCTTTTTAACAAGATCCCAAATTTATGAAAACTAAGTTGGCCTCATTATGTAACTCATCACTACAGAGAGTATTGTTTCCACTTGGGAAAGGCGAAAGCACAAAGATTAACAGACAAAAAAAAAGCCTCTGTGGAATCTTCTCCTTAACACTGGGTCCCTCTCAGGAGTTTCTTTCATTTTTTTCAAATCTCACTGATATTCCAGGAATATCTTGAAAAGGAAGTTCAGACGTAAGCTCTCATAACAGTAACTAGTGACTCAGGTGTGGGGTGGGCCTGATGAATAGCTATCTAGTTATTCACAGAGAAGTTCTTGGATTGGAATTTTCCCCTAAGTTTGCTAAAAGCAAGAGGGTTTCCCTTCTACGCAGTCATATGAATAACAAAAACCAAGAGCTCCACACATTTATTGAGATAAACAAATGTAAGCACCAGGGAGGAAAATTTTCATCATTTATCTCATCATTCCAACAAAAGAATTCTTATCACCTGCATTATTACACATTCATGACCTAACAAATATGGCTCTTTAATAAGAGTGCCAAAATGGGGATCTTTCAATACAGAATAATAATTATTCTGTATTTGGGATCTTAAATTCTTATATGTGCAAGAACGTCTAAAGTTTCACATCACAAACTATGTGATTAAGAACAAAAAATTCCAGGCAAAATGAAATCCAGCAGAAATAACTCCTCCAAATTTAACTCATCCACACCTTACCTGTAATATATTTTAGTGAGACCAGTTATGGTTTTCACACCTCAATCTCCTTTTCTAGACCCAATCCTGTTTCAATTTAAAGATATTGATGAAAGAAACTGAAGAGGACACAAACAAATGGAAAGGTATACCATGCTCATGAATTGGAAGAATCAGTATTGCTAAAATGACTATTGTACCAAAGGCAATCTACAGATTCAGTGCAATCCCTATCAAAATGCCAATGGCACTTGTCATAGATGTAGAACAAATAATTCTAAAATTTACATGGAAACATAAAAGATTCCCAAATAGTCAAAACAATCTTGAGAAAGGAGAACATAGCTGGAGGCATCACATGCCCTGATTTCAAACTATGCTAAAAAGCTACAGTAATGAAAACAATATGATACTGGCACAAAAACACATAAACAGATTAATGGAACAGAACAGAGAGCCCAGAAATGAACCCAAACTTATACAATCAATTAGTCTATGATAAAGGAGGCAAGAATATACAATGGAGAAAAGACAATCTCTTTAATAAATAGTGTTGGGAAAACCGGACAGCTACATGTAAAAGAATCAAACTGGACAATGTTCTCACACTGTACACAAAAATAAACTCTCGAAATGGATTAAAGTCTTAAGTGTAAGACCTGAAACCACAAAACTTCTAGAAGAAAACACAGGCAGTAAGGTCTTTGACCTCATTCTCAGCAATATTTTTTTCTATGTCTCCTCAGGCAAAGGAAATAAAAGCAAAAATAAACAAATGGGACTACATCAAACTAAAAAGTTTTTTTTTTTGCACAAGGAAGGAAACTATCAACAAAACAAAAAGGCCACCTACGAAATGGGAGAAGATATTTGCAAACGATATATCCAAGAAGGGGTTAATATCCAAAATATACCAAAAAAAAAAAAAACCCATACAACTAAACCTCAAAAAAACAAACAATCCAATTTTAAAATGGGCATAGGATCTGAATAGACTTTTTTCCAAAGAAGACATACAGAAGGACAACAAGCATGTGAAAAGATGCTCAACATCATTAATCATCAGGGAAATGCAAATCAAAACCACAGTGATATCACGTCACATCTGTCAGAATGGCTATCATCAAAAAGACCACAAATCACAAAAGTTGGAAGGATGTGGAGAAAAGGGAACCCTCCTACACTTGGTGGGAATGTAAAATTGGTGCAGCCACTATGGAAAACAGTACAGAGGTCCCTCAAGAAAACAGAAATAGAACTACCATACGATCCACCAATTACAATTCTGGGTATTTTTCTAAAGAAAACAAAACACTAATTTGAAAAGATATATGCATTCCTATGTTCACTGCAGTGTTATTTACAATAGTTGAGATATGAAAACAACCTAAGCGTCCATCAACAGATAAATGGATAAAGAAGATGTGATACATAACTGTTAGTAATATTTCCTTATATATGTACATAAAATGGAATATTAGCCATAAAAAGATGAAATTTTGCCACTTGCGACAACTTGGATGAACCTACAGGGTATTACGCTAAATGAAATACGTCAGACAGAGAAAGACAAATAGTGTACGATTTCACTTAAATGGGGAATCTAAAACAATCAAAACAAATGAACAAACATAAAACAGAAACAGGCATATAAAGAGAACAAACAAGTGGTTGCCAGGGTTGGGGAAGGAGGTGAGGGAAATAGGTGAGCGAGATCAAGAGGTACAAACTTCCACTTATAAAATAAACAAGTCACAGGGATGAAATGTATAGCATGGGAAATACAGTCCATTATAATGTAATATCTTTGTATGGTGACCCATGGTAACGAGACTTATTGCGGTGCATTTTGTAACGTATAGGAACATTGAATCACTATGTTGCACACCTGGAAAAAACATAAGTGTTGGGTCAATTATACTTCAATTATAAATAAATGAATGAATGAATGAATGAATGAATGAATGAATGAATGAATGTAGGCACTGAGGAAATGCATCAAAATGCTAATGGTAGCTATCTCTGGTGGGTGGGCATTATGGGTAATTGTTATCTTCTACTTTGTGCTTTTATGTATTTCCAGTTGTCTGCAGTGAACATGTTTTGCATGTAAAATTAGAAAGAAAACAATGACTGCCATTAAAAATGAAAGAAAAAGATACCAGTAAGATGAAATCAAATGTATTTGAAATTTCTACCTTATTATTATTTTAATAGAATTAATCAAGAGTGTCTTAAGTCAAATCCTTTTTGAGTGCCTTTTTTTTTTCTGACTTGTTATTACAAGACCAAAGAACATGATTAAGAAACATATTCTTGGCAGTAGAAAATATTGCAGATAAAAAGGATCGTGAGATTTATTTACTTCATGGTGATGATTATGATCAATTCGTACAAAATGAATGATTTTGTGAATTTTTACTTAACAAAGCATTTACGGTTCTTTTTTTTTTTTTTGGCTGTGCCCTATGGCTTGCAGGATCTTAGCTCCTCGACCAAGGATCAAACCCGTGCCCCCTGCGGTGAAAGCGCAGAGTCCTAACCACTGGACTGCCAGGGAATTCCCTATATATGGTTCTAAATAGCTGTAGATTTTGGGTTTCAAACGAAAACAGAGAAAAGGAAATATTGCTTATTTTAGGGCTAAGGTTCCTAATAGGTAGGGTCAGTCCTTCTCCAGTGGATTTCCATGTTGCTGTGACAACCTGTACTCTTGCCAGGAAACAACTTGGGGAAAAGGTGACTGGAAATAGAAATGAAACGTGTCTGTAACCTCTGTATACTTATTGGATAAATATACAAATGTGAGCTCTGAAACAATTATCTAAGGCTGTCCACATCACTTGGAGTATGTTTCACTCCATCTTTAGGATCTGATCACCTTAAAAATGGAGAGTGTTCTAGACTATTCCATACTAGTTGACTAACCACTGTAATTTCTTCTATTCCTAAACCTTAATGTTTTTTCTTAGCTGTCTTTGCAAGTCCAAATCCTGACTGTGTCCCTGTGTTACACACCAGGAGCCTGAAATTGCATGAGAAATAGCCACAGTAATGACGTTCAAATATTAAATTGATCTGTCAGGACCCAGTGACACCATGAAATGAGTCTAGTAATTTGGACCCTCTCCCCCACTGGGATATTGTAATGCCATAAAAGACTCCTAATTCCAACATATAATAGGTATACTGTCTTTTAAACAACTTCCATCCTTCTGCAATAGATACATGGGATAATAATTTCTGTTTAGCAGAGAGTTAAGTACGTAGTACTACATAAAAGAAAGCACTCATTAAACTCCATTACAAACCCACTCGTATGTGAATGATCTCTGCCTGCTGTTACAGACTGAGCAGGCCTGGTTTCTTACACAATTAGCACGTCTCAAAACACACAAACCAGGGAGCCTAAAGTGCCACTGACGACACGTCTAAAACAGAGGTGTAAATAACCTCTCATTTCAACCAGCTTTTGCCAAGGAACATACTTAATTAACTAAGAAGGATTTGTGAAGATAGGAAATACATAATCAGACTTTCATGACTTTTCTTGAGACCAACATGATCTAAGTAGTTTCTTCACATTTAGTGAGTCTAATATTCTTTAGTCAGTTTGTCAGAGAAATCAATTAGCCACCAAAAAGCTAAGAGGAGGAAAAAAAAGAAAAAAACGCTGAGCTAAGAAGCCACGCTGACATGTTATAATGAAAGACTAATTCGAATCTATTATGATGTTTCATTGTTGAAAAATAAGAAAGTTTTAAATGTCTGACTTATAAATGTCTGAATGCATCACTTGTCTAGCTGTAATCATCAATATTATAAATACATTAATCAAAATGTTCTATATATTACAAACACTAAGTTGGTAGAATATCTATGTCAAAGAGGTAACCAATTAAAAAAAATGAATTTTGTGCTCTATTAAAACCTTCAAATTAACAGTATGCTTACTTGGAACCTAATTTGATTGGCCAAATTTCTCTAGGTCTTCCTAAATCCCCTACACTATCAATCATCATGTGTTCTAAGAATCATTCTCTAACCAGTCACTCATTTTTGAGAAAAATTTATCCGAGAATCCATCTGTCAAAGGGCTTCTTATAATGACTTAATATTATTATTGTTATCACTGTTTCAATTATTTGCAACTAGAAGGAGAGTTGGGAAGTTGCTAGTGGTTCTGAGTACTTAAACATGAGTAAGCACTGGTTATATGGTTATTCTGTTTCACATGTTTTGTGCCCGATGGGTATGAGAAAGCTCGGTGGACAGATTCATGGTCTTGCTCAGTGGACAGCAGTGCCGACCCTTTTCTTCAGGTGCTTGTCCCCAAGAATGTTGACTCATCCTGACACTTACTCATGTTCATTTGTGAATTTTCCCCACATAGATAAATCAATTTTCATGAAAGAAGTCCATAGGCTAGCTTACCCATAGCCAATGGAGTCTATAGATTATTAGCTTATGCATATCCAGTGAAGTCTACGGACTAGCTTACCCATACCTAGTGGAGTTTATGAACTAGCTTACCCATACCTAGTGAACTCCATAGACTAGCTCACCCATGCCCAATGGAGTCTACAAACCAGCTTACTTATATCCAGTGAAGTCCATAGCCTAGCTTACCCATATCCAATGGAGAATATAAACTACCTTACTCATACCCAGTAAAGTCTATGGACTAGCTTACCCATACCCAATTAAGTCCATAGACTAGCTTACCCATACCCAGTAAAGTCTACAGACTAGCTTACTCATACCCAATATAGTTTGTAGACTAGTTTACCCATACCCAAAGTGTTGATCAAACAGTCGTTGCTCTCAGGCATCCAGTTACTTAAGGAAACTCTTTCTATGTGACAAGTAATTTGACTAAAAGCAGAAAGATTTCCATCACACTGTTAGATTAACACAACACACATAGGTCACCCTAAGACTCTGTTCTCCTAAGTCTTTTGTGTGTTTCATGCAATAATGGTTACATTGCTTTCATTATTTTCTTTTTATTTATTACTTAACAAATATTAATGAATTTCTTCTGTATCAGGAATATGCTTAGTACTGGTGATGATGAAGTGAATAAGTGATACCTAATCTGTGTCTGCCAAGACTTGATTAATATCTGGGAAAACTGTGAATTAATAATAAAATAAGAGTAATAACTTGAAGAATAATGATAAGAGTACTTATTGAATGTTTCTTAAGTGGTAGACACCACGAGAAATACAATTATGAATAACTGTAATTACTGAATTATGAATTCATAATTATTCATAATTTTCATAATTATGAAAATTACTCTGATATTTTTGGAAAACCGAATATAAATTGTAACCATGTTAATCCATGCTCCTTCTGAAAGAGCATTATATTTATTAATACAATTCCTATATTTAATATATTTTCATGTTTTTCTTACTTCTGCTTCCTGGTGACTTTCACCCATGAGATCTACATCTGGCCCCTGGAATCCAAAAGGGGGAGTTCACTCCCTCCACCATGTGACTTTCAAATATTTCAACAGCAACATAGTGTCTTTTCTCTAAAAGAAGTAGACTCATAGATCTAGAGGACAAAGTAGTGGTTCCCAGTGGGGAGAGGGAAGGGGGGAGGGGCAAGATAGCAGCTCAACATCAAAAAAGCAAACAACCCAATCAAAAAATGGGCAGAAGATCTAAATAGACATTTCACCAAAGAAGACATACAGATGGCCAAGAAGCACATGAAAAGCTGCTCAACATCACTAATTATTAGAGAAATGCAAATCAAAACTACAATGAGGTACCACCTCACACGAGTCAGAATGGCCATCATCAAAAAATCTACAAACAATAAATGCTGGAGAGGGTGTGGAGAAAAGGGAACCCTCTTGCACTGTTGGTGGGAATGTAAACTGATACAGCCACTATGGAGACCAGTATGGAGGTTCCTTAAAAAACTAAAAATAGAACTACCATACGACCCAGCAATCCCACTACTGGCTATATACCCAGAGAAAACCATAATTCAAACAGACACATTCACCCCAATGTTCACTGCAGCACTACTTACAATAGCCAGGTCACGGAAGCAACCTAAATGTCCACTGACAGATGAATGGATAAAGAAGATGTGGTACATATACACAATGGAATATTACTCAGCCATAGAAAGTAATGAAATTGGGTCATTTGTAGAGACGTGGGTGGATCTAGAGTCTGTCATACAGAGTGAAGTAAGTCAGAAAGAGAAAAACAAATATCGTATATTAACACATATATGTGGAATCTAAAAAAATGGTACAGATGAACCAGTCTGCAAAACATAAATAGAGACACGGGTGTAGAGAACAGATGTATGGACACCAAGGGGGGAAAGCAGAGGGTGAGGGGTGGTGATGGGATGAATTGGGAGATTGGGATTGACATGGATACACTGATGTGTATAAAATAGATAATGAATAAGAATCTGCTTTGTAGCACGGGGAACTCCACTGTACAGCAGAAACTAACACAACACTGTAAAACAACTATACCCCAATTTAAAACTTTTTTCAAAAAAAAAGAAAGAGAAAAACAAATATCGTACATTAACTCATATGTGGAACTAGAAAAATGGTACCGATGAGCTGATTTGCATGACAGGAATAGAGACGCAGACGTAGAGAATGGATATGTGAACACAGCGGGGGAAGGGGAGAATGGCACAAATAGGGAGATTAGGTTGGACATATATACACTACCACGCGTAAAACAGATAGCTAGTGGGCACCTGCTGCATAGCACAGGGAGCTCAGCTCGGTGCTCTGTGGTGACCTAGATGGGTGGGACGGGGGGGTGGGAGGGGGGTCCAAAAGGGAGGGGATATGTGTACATATATAGCTGATTCACTTTGTTGTACAACAGAAACTAACACAACATTGTAAAGCAACTATACCCCAATAAAAAACAAATTTATTGACTGGACACAGATTAAGAAGTGCCAAAACCATGGTGTGTTGACAGAAAAGACACAGAAGGACTCAAGTAGATACTCAGTTAATATATGGTGAAAACAAGGTATTGGCTAGAAAAAAAATAGGATTATGAGTGCTCTGGATATTCTCTTTTAAAGCTGGTGATTTGGAACCTCCCTTCAGTACTTTTAATATCTGTCTGTAAATCCGAGTTAAGGCAATGATTGGAAGAGGGTTTCCTCTGTCATCTGGCAGATGACCAGTCAGGCCTCTTCGTTAAGACTTATGGACCTGCCAGGCACTGATTCATTGCTCTGTTACATTCTGCTAGATCTCTGGAAATTAACCCTACAGAGAATGAAAAGAGACATTCACGTCTTCACCACATGCACTGAAAAGTTCTCTTCAGTTGTTGCGTTGCCTCTGCAGGATGCGGGGGTGAGGATGATGAAGAGGCATCTCTTGCCTTCATATGGCTTAAATCGTCGGTCACAGAAGTGGTTCACTAGCAATTTCCCGTATGTACTGGAAGGTTTGTTTGGTCCTCAGTGTTCTGGGCTGTGCACTCAGAGCCACAGAAGCACGTGGGCACATGCAGAGCTGGCTAACTGAGATGCTGGGTGGATGTCCATCAAGCTGGAGACCTAGGAGTATATGGCATGACCCAAGTTACATCCCTCCAGGGCAAGATGCTCTTTTTATAAGGTCCCAGCGAGTCACTGTAGCTCAGGACATCTATTTCCATCCAGTATCCACTGAGTTAGTCTCAAATCCTAAAAGAGTAATTGCCCCGTTAGCTTTCCAACAGCCTTCCCAGCTCGGGTCAGTCTGTACTGCATCCCACCTCCTTTTGGATCCATAACGTATGAGGGATCTGGTCAGAGCTTTGAGGCGACCAGTATAGTCTCGTGTGCCTCATTAGAACGACTATCAGGGAACCGAATAAATTTCTACCACTATGATCCATGGATTATGGTGATGGGAAGCATTCTCAGATCATTTTCAAACACCCTAAGGAAGAAAAGGGATTAGTTGGAGTGTCCATAAACTCAAAACGGAAGCAAATTTCAGAGTTGTGCTTTGTTTCTAACAGAGAGACCCGAGTAAGTATTTTCTTTTTTAGTCAAGGTATTGTGTTAGTTCTATTTCATCAGCATATTTCCAACCCACTAATATAGGGCCGTTTAATACCATTTTGCTTATGTCAGACACCTGTGCACATTTTCCTCTCACCTTTTAGTAGAACAAAGATTCAAAAATGCCGAGGTCTATTACAGCAATTTTAAGGGCGTAAACGGTAACTGATATTTTACTGAAATGCTTTGTTTGGAGTCTGAGATTCATTGTTCAGCTTTCTCTGTCAGAGACAATGAAATAACACCTGTTTTGTTTTCAGGGGGAAAAAAAGCGTTCTGTTTCTGTGAAATAATTTCCAATTTAGTTTGTGGCTCTCCTTTAAATGTCAAGAAGAAGAAAGATTGGGAGACAATACACCATAATGTTGATGCTCTGAAAAAAGAGATTTCTAGGTTTTTTTCTTCTTGTTTTCACTTTTCTACATTTTCTGCATTTCTCCTAATGGATAATTATTTTTATCATTGTGATTATTTACCATATACCAAAGTTGGTGATGCCATAGTTCCTAAAGTCTTCGTGGGATTCCAAAAATAATTAATGATTTGGGAGCATCAGTAACTTTGTCTGCTGGGTCCGTTCTAATTTGTATGATTAATAACCTACCTGAGCATTGCTCTGGATGATCTCTTTTCTCCAGATGTGTCCACATCTGGTTTCCAATGAGACACCCCAATCCTTGCCGTGCTTCTTCTAAACCCTTGGGCCTGGGTCCCTTAGGATGAAATTTTTTGGAAAAAAATCTGCCCCATTTTCAGAGAGAGGCAACTCTCTATATCACAAATATTGTGATTCATTCCTTTTCTGCACAGCTCATCAGAATTCTACACTAATTTTGTTCCAAATAAACTGTTGATCCTGAATTTTCAGGTTCATAGGAGCAGCAAGCCATCTTAATAATAATAACTACAATTTATTGAACAGTTAAATATCTGCCAGGTACTCTGCTAAGCATTCTGAATATGCCGTTTGATTCAATTCTCAAAGCAACACTCTTATGGAAGCAACAGTAATAGCCTGATTTTTTTTTTTATGAGAAAGCTGATGCTTAGAGAATTTAAGAATATTATCCACCTTCTCCAAACCAATCAATGATCATGCTAGGATTTGAACACAGGGCTCCTTTGCTGCAGAGCAAGGCAGGCCACACTGCCATGGGATTCGACAGCCGATGTCCATTTTATTGCTTTATCTTTCGGGCAAGACTGTAAGTTCCATAAATGCAGGTTCTCTATCGGCTTTGATTATGCAGCCAATTCCCTGGTGTTCTTAAGGATATTTGAAGGTATCTTGAAGATTTCCCCCCGTTATTAGTTGATTTCCGCCACAGGACACCAGGATTCAGTAGTACCAGCACGCCTCCAAAGTGATAACCTCTAAACCCACTTTTCATCTCAGTGACACAGCTGTTAACCTCATAGTGGTGTGAAACGATGGAACCCTGCCCCTCTTGTAGTAACATAATTGTTATAATTATTAACATATTATGTTAATATATGAGGGATGGAGGATGTTATATTAACTCATAATAACTTAAATTTATTAATTTAACCAAAAGATGGACTGACCGCATGCCCTCATACATGGCAAAAAGTAAGATGCACATACTCTATTCTGGGGGGCTGATTTCAGTGTATTGCCAGTCAAACAAGGGCATGCTGAAGAAAAGATCACTTATCTAGTACCACCATAAAGCCGCATAACAAACATCCCTTAGCTCAGCGGCTTAAAGTACACTTATTTAGCTAATAAGGCAGAAGCGTGGATCTTTAGATTGTGTTCAGTTGGGTTCTTTGCTGTCTACGGACTTCACTCACAGGGTCTGTCTAGGTCTGGTTGTCAGCTGAGAAATGTCACCATAGATGTCGTATTTCCAACAAGCTTGCTCAGGCACGCTCTCAGGACTGGGGTGAGCAGTGGCAGCAAACCGAAAAGCACAAGCTCTTTCAAAACCTCTGCTTAGGGCCTCCCTGGTGGCGCAAGTGGTTGAGAGTCCGCCTGCCGATGCAGGGGATACGGGTTCGTGCCCCGGTCTGGGAGGATCCCATATGCCGCGGAGCGGCTGGGCCCGTGAGCCATGGCCGCTGAGCCTGTGCGTCCGGAGCCTGCGCGTCCGGAGCCTGTGCTCCGCAACGGGGGAGGCCACAACAGTGAGAGGCCCGCATACCGCAAAAAAAAAAAAAAAAAAAAAAAAAAAAAACCTCTGCTTATATCACAAGTGTGGACACCCACTGTCTAAAGCATGTAAACAGGGGCAAACTTAGTACCAAGGGGTGCAGAACTCTCTCCCACCTTGTGCTAGAAGGAGCCACAAACTCCCATTGTGAAGGGTGTGTCTGCAGAAAAGGATGGCGGATCAGGGCGCTCATGCAATCTCCATACCTCAAGGAACCGTTGAATATGGTGCAAAATAACTGTTAGAAAGACCAGCTATGTAGACCCTACAAAACGTTGTTTAGAGCAGATGCTTCTCACAGTTTAATTCAACAAGAGTGTGGGCAAGCCAGGGCGGACCCCATACCTAATTCATCCTGGCAGTTGCCTTGGGACACTGTGATGCACAAAACTGGAACCACCAAAGCACGACACAATTGCGCTTCTACATTTGTAATGATCCACGGGTAACCCACGCACAATACTATCTAAGCCAAAGTAGTACCTTCTTGCTCTAAGTCACAGAAATGAGAAGTCTCAAGTGAATAACTGCACGCACTGTTGAACGGTTACCGTTTCATGAGATACATATTGATAAAAATCGGGTGTGTGGACAAAATTGGGATTGATTCTCTTTCTTGACAACCATGTAAGTAGAGCTCTTTCTTTCAATAATCAAACATCAACTCCATCACCCGCAGAATAATTCTATTAGAGGCATTAATTCAGGGACAAACTGGACAATGTGGAATTTAGTATACAACTTCCTACAAAAACACAACTGAAATTATGCATCTGTTGGAGAAAGTATTTTAAGTGGCATATTATCGCACATCACCTTTCTACTTTCTACGTGGTTCCTTTATCGAAATATGTCCTCAGAAATATTCACCCCTCTTACATTAGACTATCTCCCTTTGATTATTAAGCATCTGTTTTTAGGATGAGACATATAAAAACATTTTTTTTTGTATTTTCTTTAACGTAGCTACTATATAAACTGCCCATGAGACAAATCCCTCTTGAAATCTGGCATCAGAAAGAGAAAATTTATCTGACAAACTTGTTTGCTTCCTTGATCAGACTTATTAAAAAAGATAATTTTGTGCCTTATCTTACTGCAAAAAGAACAGAGCAAATATGAGCACATAACGGCGGTTGCTCCATCAACTGAGGTCTGAATTAACGCTGTTATCTTTGATCAGCCTTTGCCTACATTTATGTTGTAATGGACTCTTTGGGCATGTTTGGTGAGGGATACTATCTCATGTCCATAGAGATGCAGAATCATACGTTCGAAATGCAATGGCTCAAAACAGCCATTGTTTATTTTTCTCGTGATACCGTGGGGTGATCATCTGGGTGGGTCTCAGAGGAGATGGCTCAACTCTGTGGCTTGTGGGATCTCTATATCATATTTCTGGGGCCTCGGCTGGGACAAGTAAAATAGCTCCGCCCCTTGTCCTTATGGTCTCGCTTCCTCCAGGAGGGTAGCTAGGGCTTGTTCACGTTATAACAGGGTCAAAGAGAGCAGAAGGGGAGGTTATGCAGCTTCTAGAAGTCCAGGCTTGGATTTTTAACAACATCACGTTGTTGCATTCTGTTGGTGGAAGCAAACCATGAGGCCAGTCCCAATGGAAGGGGAGGGGAAAGAGCTTCCATCTCTTGGGAACTGCCAACAATGTGTGACCATGTCTTCAATCTACCACAGCTAGAGATAAAGTCTAAGTGATTCACCCCTACAGGCAATCACTGGTACAAACCCACACACTTTTCTTGTAATAAAATGTTACGATTTCTACTTAAGGAAATGAAAATCCAAACCCAGTCGGTGGCGCATCAAATATAAATAAAAGTAATTCATGTATATTTCAAGTGCATACAAGATTGATCAATTAAGGAAACATCAGAAATTTCAGAGTATAGATGAATTAGAGAGTCAGTGAAACAGCAGTTAATTGCATATACTGACACAGCTTATGACATCCTCTCAAAATACTTAAAGGAGTGAATTGAATTATAGCTTTCCTAGCATTTAAAACAAGTTGTGATCTTGTTTTCCCTTATACTTTATCTTTCCATTAGTTATACAGATGTTACAATAAATATGGGGTTGTGTATGTGTGTCTGTTTCCAAGTCATCTACAAGATGTAGCATGACATTATCTAAGAAAACATTAAAAATATCAGACAAAGAACTACCTCAAAGTCATCTTTTTCTTCTTCTTCTTCCCAGCAGCTACCTGCCTAGGGAAAAATAGTCAGGTCTAGAAATAGACAAAAATTTAAATTAACAAACTTGGTCACCGGAATTTAAAGAAAGGAGAAGTATTTTATGGATTTGCTTCTTATTAAGTATGCATTTCCAGAATCTCTTAAATTTTTCACTGAATGATAAAACCAATGTCCGTTTCCATCATCTCAGTTTTTCACCATCATCTCAAAGATAAGGAAGAGAGCACAAAGGCAACATTTTAAAGCAGAAATGTCTCCCCATCTCTCTTTCCCCTCGCTCCGATTCTACCCCCGAATGGATATAATTGGGGCTTTTCATCTGAAGTGATGCCCGTATCTTAGCACAAGAAGTGCAAAGACATCAGAGCTATCTTGACAGCGAGACCTTTTTGCAAAATGGGAGCAAATGAAATGCACTCTCCAACGGCTTTAATGGGAGACGGAGTTCAGCCGGGAGTGCTGAGTTCAAGTACTTGGGTGCTTTGCTCAGACCCAAAAGGCAGAAGGAACTGTTCTACAAGGCTCATTACAGGGCCGCTGCCGCAGAGCCATCTCCGTAATCTCTGTATGATTTCCTGCCTCGCGTTGCGAGCGGGCACACCTAAGAGCAGCTATCATGGAGTCCACCTCCTCTGTCCTTTTGCAGGTGATGCGTTATTTCACCAGGAACTCAGGACTGCCATTACTTTCATAAAAGGAGCCCACCCATGTGACAGCTGAGAGTTCGAATTTGATCCCCGTGGAGGTTTCACAAGGAAATACAGGGCTTCCTGGAGGATCTACACACGGCATGCTCTTCCTTCCATGGGACTGAGATAGAAAAATACTCAGTGGAGAACTCCTCATCGTGCTGGTATGAGACTTCCTTTGAGAAATACTCGTGGCTAGCCAGTGTGCTAGGGACCAGGGGGCTGGCACAGATATCAAGGTCTTATTCCAGCCACATAGGGCACTAGCTATTCTAAGTGTCTAGTCTACTGTCAAAGGTCCGAGTTACCTTACCGATTGCTCTACTGCTGATGCTGAATCTGAGCAGGACCCTATGAGGCCTCCTCAGAATAGGCCCCCACCCATCTCTGCCTGCCTTTGTCTGTAGAAAAACTTCAGTCAAAGAAGGGATAGATTGGGAGTTTGGGATTGACCTGCACACGCTGCTATCTTTAAGATGGATAAGCAACAGGGACATACTGCGTAGCACAGGGAACTCTGCTCAATATTACCTAACAACCTAAATGGGAAAATAATATGAAAAAGAAGAGACACGTGTATATGTATTATATAACTGAATCATTTAGCTGTATACCTGCAACTATCACAACATTGCTAATCAACTTCACTCCAATATAAAATAGTGAAAATAATTAATTAATTAAAAACATAATACATTTAATCAGAGAAGTGAGAAAATGCAGAAAGAGAGGAGGACAGTCAAGCAAGACAAAATAATAACACTTTAGCCACTAAACAAAATCAAGGACGTTGAGTTCTATCTCAAGGACTACAGATCATATTCTGAGCCATGTCCTTTGAGCTGTTTTGCAGCTACTGAAAGGTCCACCAGGTGGAAGGTGGGAGAAGTTAACGGCATGCTGCCCACCAGCACACAGACCCCAGACCAGATGGAACCATTAGGTAGAGGATGCCGACTCCCAATGACTTCACCACCAACCAATCAGAAGAGTGCCCGTAAGCTGACCACGCCCTGCTCCTTGAACACTATAAGACTCCACACTACACCCTCCAGGGCGGGACACACCAGTCTTGTGGGCATTAGCCCACTGTGGCCCCCTCTGCCTAGCAAAGCAATAAAGCTGTTTCTTTCTACTTCACCCAAAACTCTGTCTCCAAGACTTAATCCAGCACCGGTGTACAGAGGCCGAATTTCAGCAACCGTAATCCCATTGCATGATACGACCCAACAATAGAGGAGATGCGTCTGGCTCAGAAGAGGTGGTCCTCAGATGTCTGCAATCAAGGAGGACTTTCAGGTCCAATACTATTAATAGTTCTTCTGATGTCCAGACAGAAAGGCAGGAGAGAAGCACTCAGATGTACCTTCACTGGATGGCCATGATGAAGTTGCATTCCCCTTGTCTTCTCCTTGATTGGCTGTGTAGAGTATTCTACTTCACCAGGATGCAGGTGGCACCAGAAAGCCCCAAGGGGTTCTCTCCAAAGCAGAACTGGACCATATTTTCTGTTTGATCACCAGCTGGTGACATCATAGCTCATACTTCGACATTGCATGTTTTTCTCCGTCAGTTCCATACAATGACCATAAAGATGGAGGGCCTCGGTGTTACCCAGTCTTGTTGAATCCCTGAACTTGGGCCTTGAGCACATGCAGAAACCATAATCTCACAGAAGGGCAGACAGGGGTTCAGACAGTTGAACAAAAATCCCCTATTACTCTCCATAGCAAGTTCAAAACCTAACAATAACTCACCTGGTGTTTTTGTTGTTGTTGTTTTTTACTTACCTGGTTTTTGTAAAGTTTTTCTCTTTGGAGAACAAGTCAGAAATAGCCATGTTTTCTTAATTAAAACATAACTCAAATTTAAATTTGTATTGTATATGTTACATATTTTTTAATCCTAATTCATTTGTACCATTATCTGGAGTAGTTTCTTTTCATCTGCCATTTGTAAAACAACCTTCCATGCAGCCACATTTTCAGAAGGGTGGAATGGTGGTAAGGCCCAATAGCAATGATAGAGACACCACACTCTATTTTTGGCATTGATTCCTCTTGTTTTAGAACCTCAGAGGGTTATTCTACTTGAAACAAATCTGTATTGTTTCCCAGCTCACGTTTGCTTTTGGCTTGTCTGCAAGGAGGAAACAAGGCATTAGAGTAATGACCTTGGTACTGGAGACCTTATTCCAGATATGTAGCTTCTATGACCCTCAGTCTCCTCAGCTGTGTGGTAGCGATGCTAAGAGAAAGCAGTTACTGAGAACTTACGTGTGAGGCACCATATTAAGATTTTCAGCTGCATTTAATTTTCAAAGTGTTTAATCTTCACAAATACTAACTGAAGCAGGTCTTATCATTACCACTACCTTACAGACAGGAAAGCTGAGACTTGGGGGTTAAGTCACACACCCAAGCTCTCATAGTAGAAAGAGGCAGAGATGAGATGTGAATATAAATTTGCCTGGTTCCTGAATTCTGATTCTCAGAATCATGAGATTCAGATGGTATTTACAAAGTTCTTGACATAGGGGAGGTGCTCGAGAGACAGTGGATGTTATCATTACAAAGTACATATATACAATGGAATATGACTCAGCCATAAAAAGGAACGAAATTGGGTCGTTTGTAGAGACGTGGATGGACCTAGAGTCTGTCCTACAGAGTGAAGTCAGTCAGAAAAAGAAAAACAAATATCGTATAATAACGCATGAATGTGGCATCTAGAAAAATGGTACAGAAGAACCTATTTGCAGGGCAGGAATAGAGACACAGATGTAGAGAACAGATGTGTGGACATGGGGGAGGGGTGGGTAATGAATTAGGAGACTGGGATTGAAGTATGTGCACTACCATGTGTCAGAAAGTGGGAACCTGCTGTATAGCGCAGGGAGCTCAGCTCGGTGCTCTGTGATGACCTAGATGGGTGGGATGGCGGGGGATGGGAGGGAGGTCCAAGAGGGAGGGGATATATGTATACCTATAGCTGATTCACTTCACTGTACAACAGAAACTGACACAACACTGTAAAGCAACTATACCCCAATTTAAAAAAAAAAAAAGGAAAATTATGCCACTTTCCTGAAATACATTAATAATGTAACTACAGGATTGCCCAGGATCACCAGAAACAATGTAACTAAAGAATTACCTAGTCTTGCATCAAGAAAAAGGAATGGATGGAACCTTGCAAAATGTGTCCTTAATGAATCCATGCTAATGTTTAGCAAGTGCCTCTGAATTGTTGCTAAATGCTTACAAGACAATTGCTTAAGTAACTGTTCTAGAATCTGGTGCAGAATTTGATATTTCTGCCACTCGTGCACCATTTAGTCTATGGAGAGGAATTCCATGTAAAAAGACACCATGAAAAAAACATTCTTCAAAACCTAGAATGTGCGTATTCTACAGCAAATGGCTTGGCTTCCCCAACACATTGGTGGCACGGAAAAAGGCAGACAAGGAGGGAATAAAAGTTTAAAAAAACAAAAAGATACATTTCAGCAATGTGTTCGTCTCTGTGCTCCCAGTTTGGAATACAGATAAAATGAAGAAAGGTTCTTCCTGTACACAGTTCTTTTATTCCTCATGGAAATCTTTCGTCTTATAGAAAATCAGAACTTCATCTTGAAAGCTTTCCAACACTTTTTAGCCACCCATCTTCCATTAAGATTGGGACCTTGCACTACGGAGATAAGTATATCCCCTGTCAACTTAAAATTTTTATTAAAAAAAAATAAGCCTAACCTGAACCTAATCCTAAAGAGATCAAAGAAGCCTAAATTAAAGACATTCTGCGAAAGAGTTAACCTGCTTTCTTCAAAAGTGTCAAAGTCCTACATTGCCAGGAAAGATTCAGAAGTTATTCCAGATTAAAAGACAGAACAGCTAAAGGATAACTTGGACATTATTCTTACAACTGGCAGTATGTGAATAAGTCTCCAGAGAGACAACTGTATTAGATCCATGGTAGGTTCCCGATTTTGATCATTGCACTGTGGTTATGTCACACAAGGCCTCGTTTTAGTGGACTATTCCTACAGCTCTTATCTGCACAAGTTTTGAACGTGTTGCAGGAAAATGCTGTTGAATACTTCTGTAGGATTCAACTGTCTACATTATGTCTGAAAAATGTATCCCTTCCAACCTTGCAGTCTCCCATGCTTTCCCAGAGTTCTCCATTCTGAATTCACATTTATGTGCAATGATTCTCATTCAACTAAATATTTTTTGGTACTGAAGCACTGTTCCATCTCCCATCGTAGCAGCCTGGTTTATTTTCAAGACACCCTAGCAGCAACTTCAGAACACAGTGACGTATGAATGGCATAAACCAGGAACGAACCTTTTTCAGAACTGGGCAAAACCTTCCTCTTCGACTAGGCAGCAGATGGAAGTTCGCCAGAGCGAGCTCAGAAAGCAGTGATACTCAAAGCGTGGTTTTCAGACCAGGCACACTAGCATCCTCCGGCACTGATACACAGGCAGATTCCTGGGACCCACTCCAGACCCACTGAATCAGAGTCTCTAGGGATTTGGCTGGAAAATGCACATTTTAAATACACAGCCCAGGTGCTTATCATTCAGTACTGAACAAATACTTATTAGTACCCTCTGTGCACCAGATGCCATTCAAGGTCCTAAAGATAAAAGTGTATAAAACAGCAAAGATGTACAGACACTTTGGAAGACAGTTTGGTGGTTTCTTACAAAACTGAACATACTCTTACCAGACGATCCAGCAATCTCTTTCCTTAATATTTACCCAAAGGAGATGAAAACTTACATCCATGTGGATGCTTACAGCAGCTTTATTCATAATTGCCAAGACCTGAAAGCAACTAAGATGTCCCTCAGGAACTGAATGGATAAATAAACTGTAAAGCCTCCAGACAATGGAATATTACTCAGCACTGAAAAGAAATGAGCTATCAAGCCAGGAAAAGACATGGAGGAACATTAATGTATATTCCTAAGTGAAGAAACCCATCTGTAAAGGATACACACTGTATGATTCCAACTAGATGACATTCTGGAAAAGGCAAAACTATGGAGACAGTGAAGAGCTCAGTGGTTGCCAGGGGTTTGGGGGGAAAGAGGGATGAACGGGTGGAGCACAGAGAATTTTTAGGGCAGTGAAATTACTCTATATGATACTGTAATGGTGGATACATGCCATTATACATTTGTCCTAGGTATAACAGAAGGTATAATAGCAAGGTGAACCCAACGTAAACTATGCACTTTGGTTGATAATTTTTTAAAAACGAGCATATCCTTGGATGCACAGACAAAATTAAAAAACAAAATCCCAGTTATCCTTGCATTCATGGAGCTTAGAGTGGCAATAAAGCTTGTGAACAAATACCCTAAGGGATGGGTGGGAATTCAACTGGGCGTTTGATGACCTGGCCAGAGAAACACCTCCCAAACAGAAGTAATGCTACAGCTGCAAAACTGATGCAAAAGCCTCAGAGTCAAGGTTTCCTATTCTGTTTTTGGGGGTTTTTTTTAATGAACTTTTAATTTTGGAATACATTTAGATTTATGGGAAAGTTACAAAGATAGTACAGTGTGTACCTCTCACCCATTTCTCTAATGTCAGCACCTTACATAGCTATGGTGCATTTGTCACAACTAAAAAGCCAACATGGTATATTCGTGTTAAACAAATTCCGTACATTATCAGGATTTCACTAATTCCGTATTTCTGTCCTTAGTCTCCTCTGCTCTGTGACCATTTCTCTAACTTTCCTTGTTTTTCAAACCTTTGACAGCCTTGAGAAGTAATGGGCAGGTATCCTGTAGAACGTTTTTCATTTTGAGTTTTCCTGCAGTTTTTCTCATGATTAGATAGGGGTTAAGGGCTTCGGGTTGAAGACCACAGAGGTGAAGGGTCTTTCTGCTCACTTCATACCATGGGGGACAGAATAGCAACCTGACTTATCGCTGGCAATGACCTTGATCTTGTACTTGACCTTGACTATCTAGCCAAGGTAATGCCTGGGCTATTCTTGTTGATGTCAGGGTGGCCAGAGGATGGTAGGAATGCCCAGGGGACGATGTAGGTTGAAGGGCCAACGGGACATCCAGATGGAATCAGTGGCAATGGAGGTTCGTCTTTCAGGGGAGAGATCTGTGACAGATACTCACTCTAGTCACCTCCCAAGTGCCATGCAGACTACGGAAAGGGCATCAACACCTGGTCATCATTCTCCAAGCAACTCATTATCTTCACTTTGCTTCACCTTCCTCACGGCAGTGTTTTATTTCATCCAAGGATAAAACGCCTCATTGATCAAACAACTCTCAGAATTTAGAATGACACTGCTTCCTCAAAATATCAACACCTTTATTTGAACTGAAAAATGGAATCCCATTTTTTGGTAGACAATAGGTCCAATTTGGCTTTTGGATCAAACCATAAGGATTAGGGATTGGTTTTTACAAGTTTCATTATATACTGCACATTTTTCCTCAATACATCTGAATCAGCTGGCCCAGTACTTCTGCAGACATATATTTGATATATGTATACATACATATATAATATGCTGATAATGAAATGATTTGCCAGGGCCCAGCATATGAACATTTTAGGTGGCAACATTAAAATAGGTGGGGAAGTATGCTTTTCAAAACTATTTAAAAATAGTGGGGGGCTTCCCTGGTGGCGCAGTGGTTGAGAATCTGCCCGCCAATGCAGGGGACATGGGTTCGAGCCCTGGTCTGGGAAGATCCCACATGCCGCGGAGCAACTAGCCCCGTGAGCCACAATTACTGAGCCTGCGCATCTGGAGCCTGTGCTCCACAAAAAGAGAGGCCGTGATAGTGAGAGGCCCACGCACTGCGATGAAGAGTGGCCCCCAGTTGCTGCAACTAGAGAAAGCCCTCGCACAGAAACGAAGACCCAACACAGCCATAAATAAATAAATTAATTAATTAAAAAAAAATAAAAATAAAAAAAATAAAAATAGTGGGTACCAGAGGAAAAGTTTTGAAGAAGTGTGTTTGGTTCACCATTCACGTTTAACATTTGAATCTGTATGGAGCTGACTACAGACTGAAGATAGTGTATAAAGAGATGAAGATGAGGTACTGAGGGTGAGCATAAATTGGAATGAAATTGGAGGCAATTGAGAGAAAATCATGGGAAAGCATCCAGTAGAATTAACAGCTTACCTTCTGCATGTAGTGAAACCTATTTTTATCATCGCTTCAGAGGGGTAGTAAGGGAAAGAAAATGGAATCTCTATTCCGAATCCTGGAGCATTTACAAAGAAAGTGTTGGAGCAGAGGGAAGACTGCTTTACTTTACCTAGAAACATGTCTTGGATTTTGACACCCAGGTTTTCAAGGCTCCATACAGTACTTTTTACATTTCTCCCATCGAATTGCAGTTGTATAGCTCCATGTGGAGCACCCGGAACTGAAAGTTGGTCTCTGGAGAGAAGACTGAACAGGAGAAAACAGAAACTCAGTCTTAATTAGGATTGGAAACAGGACCGTGGAAGAATCCCTTAAATGGATGAATGGATAACATAGTGCCAGAGAGGCAGATGCGATGGGATTATTGGGAGAGGCAGATGTGAGGGTGGTGATCAGGAGGCTTGGGGGCATCCTTTAGTTTTAAGAAAAAGCTATGAAACATGAAAAGAAAATCGTGGTAAAGAATGGGAGTGAGAGAAGTATGCAAGCCTAAATTACAAGGGACTCGACGGCTGTGTTCCCTAGCGAGAAATAAACAACTCAGAGCTGAGAAATGGGTAACACGGGTGAAAAAGAAAATGCACGGTAAGCTCAAGGAAGAGACAAGGGCATGCGTGATAGGTTATGGATCAAAATTGTCAGTGTTACAAGAGAAGGGCTAGGAGAATAAAGTATGCGGTTGGGAGAAAATGATCAAGGACGTGGAGATTGAAAAGGAAAGGGTGGCAGGAGATTGGACGGCTTAATAGACGACTTCAAGAATAAGAATAGGAATAAGACCATGAGAGGTCACAAGAACGTGGTGTCTCTCTCAGGGTGGTGAATGAATAAAAGTGGGGGGAGATGTTTCTGGGACATGAAAAGGCATGCCCTCATACCCTGTTCCATGTAAACCCTGCACACAATTACTGAAGGATCCCAGACCAGGAAAACACTGTACAACTCCAATGAGACACAAGAATGAATAAAATGACACTAGAATAATGTCTTTCCTGTGTACAAACATTGTTTAGGTAGAACACGTTCCTTGAGTTTATCCAAATAAACTGAATTGGTCATTACCAAATTGCCAAGGAGAGGCATGGGAGGCGGGGAGAGAGACAGGGAGGGGGAGAGAGGGGAGGGGAGAGACAGAGAGAGAGAGAGAGACAGGGAGGGAGGGAGGGAGAGGGGGAGAGGGAGAGGGTGGGACAAGGAAGGAGGGAGGGATGGAGAGAGGCAAGAGTTTTTCAATGCACTTTTCTCTTTAGAGAATATAAAAGATATGTAATATTTATAATATTCTTCTGGTAATTTAAAGATACATCATCCAGCCTTATAGATTTTACTCATGACCAATTACGATATTTAGATGTCCTTTAATTTCAAGATCAAAATAAATATATTTTTAGAGATCACTACCCTGAGTAGAAATTATTTTAGTTACCTGTATGGTTTTTCATTTTAATGATGCTGTTCTGTGAATAAACTAAAGCTTGGGACATGTCAAGTGCCAGAGATATTCACTCATACCAGAGCAGAGAGTTGCAAATGAATGAAAGGAGTCAGTATTTCATGTATAAGTAAAATATTGTTAGTTCCATCTCAAATAAATAATCATGTAGATAATTAAATTTTATTTCATTTCATTTATTTATTCATGTATTTGCTGCACCACGTGGCATGTGGGATCTTAGTTCCCCAACCAGAGATGGAAACTTCACCCCCTGCAGTGGAAGCACACAGTCTTAACCACTGGACCAAAAGGGAAGTCCCAATAATTAAATTTTTTTAAACATCTTTATTGGAGTATAATTGCTTTCCAATGGTGTGTTAGTTTCTGCTTTATAGCAAAGTGAATCAGGTATACATATACATATGTTCCCATATCTCCTCCTTCTTGCGTCTCCCTCCCTCCCTCCCTATCCCACCCCTCTAGGTGGTCACAAAGCACCGAGCTGATCACCCTGTGCTATGTGGCTGCTTCCCACTAGCTATCTATTTTACATTTGGGAGTGTATATATGTCCGTGCCACTCTCTCACTTTGTCCCAGCTTACCCTTCCCCCCTCCCTGTCTCCTCAAGTCCATTCTCTGCATCTGTGTCTTTATTCCTGTCCTGTCCTGAGGTTCATCAGAAGCTTTTTTTTTTTTTTTTTTAGATTCCATATATATGTGTTAGTATACGGTATTTGCTTTTCTCCTTCTGACTTACTTCACTCTGTATGACAGACTCTAGGTCCATCCACCTCACGAGAAATAACTCCATTTCGTTTCTTTTTATGGCCGAGTAATATTCCATTGTATATATGTGCCACATCTTCTTTATCCATTCATCTGTCAATGGACACTTAGGTTGCTTCCATTTCCTGGCTATTGTAAATAGTGCCATTTTGGTACATGACTCTTCTTCAGTTATGGTTTTCTCAGGGTGTATGTCCAGTAGTGGGATTGCTGGGTCATATGGTAGTTCTATTTTTAGTTGTTTGAGGAACCTCCACACTGTTCTCCATAGTGGCTGTACCAATTTACATTCCCACCAACAGTGCAAGAGGGTTCCCTTTTCTCCACACCCTCTCCAGCATTTGTTTGTAGATTTTTTTTTTTTTTTTTTTTTTGCGGTACGCAGGCCTCTCACTGCTGTGGCCTCTCCCGTTGCGGAGCACAGGCTCCGGACGCGCAGGCTCAGCGGCCATGGCTCACGGGCCCAGCCACTCCGCGGCATGTGGGATCTTCCCGGACCGGGGCACGAACCCGTGTCCCCTGCATCGGCAGGTGTACCCCCAACCACTGCACCACCAGGGAAGCCCTATCCACATGCTTTAAGCCCCCAAAATATTTAACTCTTCATCGGTTAGTCATTATTTTTCTGTTTTAATCCCTACGGATATATATCTTCTTTATCTCTCTAATCTTAGTACTGGAGTCCCTTGATGAGTGAGCAGTTGGATCTATCATGAATATCCAGAAGTTACAGAATTTTTTGAAGTAGATTTCAGGACAAAATACGTGGCTGTTAAACTTTATAAGTACCATCCTCTTTATGAACATGTTTTTATTAGCCTTATAAATGAATATCTTAAATGAATATGGAAATCTCATGTCATAATCATTTATTCTCCTAATCCTATCTCTTGCTATATTGTGTTCTGGAATTGACTGTCAAAGGGAGAAGTCTGGTTATTTTTCCTCTGTGTACTATCTTCCATTAATATTTTTACCCTGTCAGAAAGCTTATAGGATCTTTTTCTTTAAAGTTGATATGAAGAAAGAAAATCACCAGGATACATGGATGTCTTTTACTTTGTCGGGCTTGCTATAAAATCTGAAAGTTCCTTTCTCAGGGGCTTTTGGCTCTATTATTCCTAAGGTTACTTTCCTTTTTCCTGTTATCATCATGTTGAGTTTCTGGATTAACTCTGTAACACATCTCTCCCCTCCCCAATTTCATCTCTTAATTGTAAAGAATCTGAATCATAGGATCATTTCTAGATTTCATTTTCCAATTCTCCTTTTTAAGTACCCCACATACACCTCCCTGCTCTAATTGTAATTTTAAATATTCAGACACCGTTTCCATTTAATCTCCCCCATTCTTGACCTATGGTTGCTCTCTTCCCATGACTGCTCTCTTGTTCCATAATCCCTCAAACCCTGTAATACCCTTGAGAAGATTTCTTATGGATATTTAAATGTCTGCACAGTCACTATTTTGATTGCTTATCACTATGGAAGGTGGTTTATGTTTCATTTTCCCTTTCCTCTGTTTGGTGAGTTGGGCACTGACACACCTTAGTTGGCTCCCAACTTCAATCCAGTTTTCATAAGAAACAGGCAAAAAAGGACAAATCAGATTTTCTGCAACTTCACTTTTCTTGGTGGCCAAAGCCGCATCTGGATTCCAGCCCTCTTCTCTTGTGTTATAAAGGGTATGTCTAGGGTGAAGCATTCCTTCACCTGTCAACTGCCCTTGGATGGAACTGTCCTTCCTTATCTATATTTTCCATAGGAGACGCACCAATTGCCACTTTCCAGAAGTAGATTATTCTTTGGTTACATAGGCTTTGGTCACTTTCATTGGATTTGGAAATGAGGAAGTTAAATTGAGGTGGTCAGGTTATCTTGAGCTGAAAATCTCTCTTGTTCAGTCATTACTTAATCTGGGCTAATCAACTCTAGTTCCTTTAATCTGCCTGCATGTAGTTTATCCCTTTAATCTTCTGTAATAGTCTTCCCTAAGCCCTCTCTAATGCCATTTATGTTCTTTTATATAAGGTCACACACGCTGGAAAGAATTCTCTCAATAGGAAGGAATATTACCCAGGGATGCAACCGCATTTTCACCCAATAATTGTAAAGGCTTTATTCCACAACTTGCATTATGTACAGTACAGAGCAGAGGTTCAAAGCACTGCTATTCTCAGTGTGACTTTGGCCTTGCAGAAGGATAACTGTATGTCTTCCAAACCCTGGTGGCCTTTGCATCCAGACACAAAGCTACCACCTGACTCCTATAATTACATGGGGCCAATGGACAATGGAATATAGTCCTGGCGTAGTTCCGGACAGTGGAATGTAGTCAGAAGTGATGGGCAGCATTTCTAAGCCTGGCTCCTAACATTTTACTGCATAATCCTTTAAATAAACCCATTCCCAACTCAAATAGAAGTGATGGGTAAAACGTGGAATTCAGCTCTCAGAACTTGTGTGTTTCTCCAGGTTCCTGTGACCTCCTGGACCATCCACTTCTTGTTCTAGTTCAGCCACGGCAATGGTCGAACAATTCTATGTGCGAATGGGACCAAGGAGATGTCTCCTGGATTCTGTGCCTCCTCCTGGCTAAACGATAAAGAGAATTCCATTCTGTGGAGTAAATTTCCACCACTGGGAGACAGGAGACAGAAGGGGACTCAACAGAGGAATTCCTTCCAATCTTCCAGGGAATTCCAGAGTGGTCCAATGGTTAGGACTCTGTGCTTTCACTGCCGAGGGCCCAGGTTCCATCCCTGGTCAGGGAACTACGATTGCACAAGCCGCACAGCACGGCCAAAAAAAAAAACCTAAACAAAATTTACAGTGTAACTTTCCAATAGCGTCTCTGTTCTGCCTGCAGACGACCCACCAGGCTGAGTAAGCACAACTATTTATCCAAGTTGTTATCTATACAAGATACAAGATGTTATCTGTACATCTACACGATTTGTTGTAGAGTCGAACCCTGCGCAGTAAAAGAGCCTCTTGCAACCAGCTCATCCTCACTTCTTTTTCCCCTCACCCTTTCTGCACCTTCAGAATAAAACATCTAAACATAATCCTTTCCTCTGGCTCTGTTTTCCAGTGAAGACAGAATATGACACACCATTTTCCGGAGAATATGCATGTTAAAAATTATTAAATCCTTCAGAAAAAGGAACAAGGAATTCATTGAGAATTCTCACTGAGAATTATTTTCATTTCAGCAGAGAATTTCCAATAGCCTTGAACCCTACCGCCCTGCACACTATGTTATCCATATGTTCACTCATTGCCAATGTTGGCCTGAACTACACTGGATCGTCAGTAATCACAGGGCTAGAACCATGAAAGCAACATGATCCTTTGAAACATGTCCCATAGTGCAGTTCCTGTACTAACATGCTAATAATGCTGTTTCTTTATCAGATAAAGGTGATGGTTACTGTACAGGTTTTCTAGGGCTACCGTAAGAAAGCATCACTGACTGAATGGCTTACACAACCAAATTCATTTTCTTATGGCTCTGGAGCCTAGAAGTCTCACATGAAGGTGTCAGCAGGGCTGGTCCCTCCTGAGACCTCTCTCCTTGGAGTGCAGATGGCCGTCTTCTCCCTGTGTCCTCACAGGGTCATCCTTCTCTATGTGTCTCTGTCCTAATCTCCTCTTCTTATAAGGATACTCGTCCTATTGGATTAGGAGCCACCCTAACGACCTCATTTTAACCTTAATCACCTCTTAAAAGACCCTGTTTCCAAATACAGCACACTCTGAGGTGTGCTCTGAGGTGTGCTGTACCTAACTGGAGTGAGGCATTTAATATATGAATCTGGGGGAGGCAAGGACACGATTCAGACTATAACACATACTATGCGTCCTTAAACTTTTGCCCTAGAAACCACAGAATCGTTGAATCAAGATCAAAAGAGGGGACAATGCAGGGGACACCGGTTCGAGCCCTGGTCCGGGAAGATCCCACATGCTGCGAAGCAACGAAGCCTGTGCGCCACAACTACTGAGCCTGCGAGCCACAACTACTGAGCCTGCGAGCCACAACTACTGAGCCTGAATGCCACAACTACTGAAGCCCGCATGCCCAGAGCCCGTGCTCCACAACAAGAGAAGCCACTGCAATGAGAAGCCCGCACACTGCAGCCAAGAGTAGCCCACGCTTGCCACAACTAGAGAAAGCCCACATGCAGCAATGAAGACCCAATGCAACCAAAACTAACTAAATAAATAAATTTATATTTTAAAAAGAAAAGAGCAAAAGAGAACACTTCAGTATTTATGTGTGTCAGTTAAGGATCCTTGGTTGTACACAACAGAACTATTCCAAACTTGAGAAAAAAAGGAAAATGATTGAACAGGAATGGGTGTAGTGCATGAAATTCAATGAATCACCAAAAATTCAAGGCAGAAATGAAAAGGCATAGGGCACCTCCAGGGCCTCTATGGAGCAGGAGATTATAATTTCCCTCATACATCCATACCACTGCTGGGACAAAGGAGAATCAACTCTCCTCCTTTAGTCTAGACAGGATTTGGTGTCCCAGGGGAACATTCAACTGGTCTAGTCTTGGTCGATGCTCATTCCTTGACAAGGGTCAGAAAGGTCGTTTGTATTCACAGCCCCACGAGAACCGCACACGGTCTAGCAGATGTGATTCTCCAGAAGAAAGTTACAGTGATGCTTCACTAAGAAAGAGAAATGGAGAGTTGGTGGCAAAAAAGGAAAGCAAAGAACATCGTGGCTCTCTAAGTCGGCTTGCCTTGCTCCATCAGCTGGCTGATCACCATGGATCTGTGGACACAGATTCCCGTCTCTGAAGCTGGGAAGGATTTATCCCCTGTGCCATTTCCCCTCTTGCCTCTGTATTTTATCCTCCATTAGGTTGGGCATTACATACCATTACTTCTTTGGCCACAGGCTACGAGAGTAGCAAGGACTCAGCTGAGTCAGCAGGTGGTCCAGGCGGGAAAGGTGCTCAGAAGCATGTCCCCTGCCATTAATTTTCTAGTTTTCGACTATTGCTCTTTGCGTCCACAATGTTGAAATGGTGCCATATTTTAGTTACAGCTCTTTCAAGAAATCTTTGCTGTTACAGCCTGTGAGGGCCTCTTTTAAAGAGCCAGTGTCTTTTAGAGGATGAAAACAATAGAACAGCAGATTTTATCATAACTGCTATAAAGAAATCTGCCATCTGGGGGAATATGGTTGCCATTTCTAGATTTTTGTTTCTACGGGAAGGACCATCTAACTAAAGAGGAATTTGTTTTCCTCCTGTAATAAATCCATATATCATATTTCACAAATATGAGGACACCGTGTATAGATCCCATTTTACATAAATCTCATATCCGACCTGACCCAACATGTGACCTGGGGGTTATTAAAGTCTGGTGTCCTGGACTCTCAGTTTTGCATCTGATGATCCTTCTGACAAATGTCACATGTTCCCTATCCCTGCAAACATAAAGGAGCCCATAGGCCCACGTGGCAAGTAAAATCACGGATATTCCCTTTTTCATCCCATATTAGACTAGGACACAGAACAGGAGTCACCCAAGATATTCTGTAAAAGAGTAGGAAGTAAGGATTTGGGGCGTAGTGGGCCACAGAATCTCTGTGAAAACAGCCATAAAGATAGATAAAGGCATGAATTAGGCTATATTTCATTAAAACATTATTTACATAAACAGGCAAGAGGCCAGAGTTGGCCCAGGGGTTGTAGTTTACTGACCTATGGCCTAGAATTCTGCCTTCCTCACTAATATATTGAGTTCTGACCACTCCAACAACAATACTAACAAAAATAATTGCTATCTTTTAAATCTTATTGTATATCTATCTACTATATATCTATGCATCTTGTGCAAACGTATTCATCTCCATAACAGCCCAATAAGATAGTTACCTCCATTTTACAAAACAAGAACTAAGCTTAGTTAACTAATGTGGTCAATATCTCCAAACCTTCCAAACGAAGATTTGGATTTTGCAGTTTTCGCCGTTTTAGTCAGGATGGGTTGGACTATGTCACAGTAATAAGCAATCCCCAACTCTCAGCAGTGCAAACCAACAAAAATCTATTTCTTCCTTAAGGAAAGTCCAGGCCATGCTCCAGGTCAGTTGCCCTCTGTGTAGCTGTCCACTCCAGTCTGCTTGGGACTTAATGTCACTTCTGCACCAACATCTTCTCCCATTTTCCCTACAATAAGAGGGGTCTAGAGAAGAACTTCTCAAACTTGAGCACACATACAAATCACCTGGGAGCTTATTCAAGTGAAGCTTCAGATACAAGGGTTTTGGGGGTGGGGTGTCAGATCTGAATATCCATCACTCCCTGGTGATCCTGGGGTCTGGGGACCACATTCCAAGCAGTAAGCGGTACCCTGGCAAGACAATGATTATATATGGAAAGACAGACATCTGGTGCACATTATACTGGCCAAAACAAGTCACAGGGCTCTGCATAACCTGGAGGGCATAAGGGAGGGGCCTTTACTCCTTTCGTAGGGTATAAAGGAAGCACGTCTCTTGGGATATAGTTGTAATATCTACTGAGTCAAGGCTTGTTTGACTTCACAGTCTTTACCCGTGTCACTGTGTTACACTGCTTATCCTGCTGACAGATGGAGATCAGTTCTGACCCCCATCCCGTTAGCTTGGAACGCTGCCTTCCCCTCACAGTCCTCTTCCTTCACACTGCATCCTTATCTCCTAACCCCGTGCTATGCAAAATGTGGTTCCCGGTCCAGGAGCATCAGAATCACTGGGAGCTTGCGAGAAATACAGAATCTCACGGTCCACTCCTGACCAAACAAATCAGAATCTGCATGTTAACGATATCCTTAGGTGACTCGCATGTACATTAAAGGATGAAAATCATGCTGTATGATTTAAGCTTTTATAAACAGAATGGATAGACAACAAGGTCCTACTGTATATCACAGTAGGACTATTTTCAATAGTCCAACACAGAGAACTATAGTCAATATCCTATAATAAACCATAATGGAAAAGAATATAGAAAAAAGAATGCATATATATGTATAACTGCATCACTTTGCTGTACAGCAGAAATCAACACAACACTGTAAATCAACTATACTTCAATTAAAAATTGATTAAAAAATAATTTAAAAAAGAAAAGAAAATCATACTCTAATCCACCCCACAGACAGCAGACTTTCACCTGTGGGGAAACTGTCCAGCCTACAAATGTTGCCGAAAATGACCCTCATTTTCCACCACTGCCTGAATCCACCACAGCAGGTACTTCAAAAATCACACTTGAAACCCAGGGAGCCTATTGAGAAAAGTGGCAATCCACCTAAGGAGACCCTAACCCTAACCCTAACCCTAAACCCTAGCTCTGACCCTAACCGTATATTCCATATATGTGTTATATACATAACAGTTCATGATAATGTTTGTTTTAAATTAAAGTAACTTATCTTATGAAGAAGCATTTATTACCAGACAACTTTAACATGCCTTAATATCCTAAGATATTCAAGGGTAGTCATGTAACTTCATACCATTAATCTTTTATTTCAAAGGATAGCCATTAAATGCCATGTGCTGAGTTCTAGGCATATAACAAATAGTAAATGAGCCTTTGGTATCCAGAAATCCATAATTTCATTTGTACATAATGGAATCTCAATAGATCGAAATAAGTGTTCTAGCAAAGAGGTGTTCCGTGTGCTATGAAAGCACATGAAAGACTAAGAAAGGGGACCAACACTACAGAATGGCAGCTATAAATCACACATTCTACAAAGTACTTTCGTATCTATTTTTGCCTTTCCATCTGTCGGCAACCACCCTGTGATGTACGATTATCCTCATGACACCAAGGAGGACACTAGTCTCAAGGATAGGAGGGAATTAAGACTCCCAAGCCCCCTGGTGGAAACACGCCAACCACTGGGGAGAGTGTACAACCACTGGTGAGAGCGTACAACCACTTTGGACATTAATTTGGCACCACCAAGAACTCGGAAGGTGCAAATACTCACGACCCAGCAGCATATGCCCCTGCTCCCAAGAACTGCCTCATCTAAACCAGGATGGAGACAGGCATTCAACTCTAGGCGTAGCCAACTCCCAAGTCTCTGCTTTTCACAACCTCCTGCTTTGTCATCTTCCTTAATCACAGACCAAAGGTCCAGGAAATCTCCTTAAAAACCATCATCTTAACATCCCTGCCTTCAAACATGGAGGTCAAACTCTCCTTGTCATTTTGCTAGATCACTCTATTCCCGCAATAAATTCTTGCTTCTCTTTCTTATGCTCCTGCTGCACAGCTGGACAACACAATTAGTTCATCTCCACTTGACCCTTTCCATAAATATTGCCATTTCTGCAAAATGGGAGGTCTCTTGGTGTTGAGCATGAAATTAAGGGAGAGATCTCCAAGTGTTACTTCCTGTGTCCCATATCTGACTTGGGCACTCCATGAAGTGAATTTCTAGGTGAGTCAAGTTTACAATTATTAGCCTTTTGAGACTATATTTGCATTGCCTCTGGCGGACAAATGAGAATACCTCATTTGACTAGAAGTATGTTTCAGGTGAAATGATGAACGTGGCATACCGCCCCTGCTGTCGGTCGCTATCCCTGTGTATGAGAGTTGCTGAAAAGCTGCAAGAGTGGCAAGAGATGGCTTATTCTAGCAGACATGTGTGAGGGTATAGCCTTGTGATTCATGATTACAGCCCTTTCCAAGAAGGTCTAGCTCCTCTTTGGACCGTGACTCCCAGACATCAGATACACCTACACTCGCCATCTGATTGTTGTATTATGCTGATATGGTGCCCCAGCAGTAGCACAGCTTTGCCATGCTGTTAGATACCGAAAAATCAGCCTGTCTTTGGATTGTCTCAATGCTCGGACTTGCTCACACAGTTGGGACATGTCAGTTCCTGAGAACTGTTAGCACCCAGCATCTAGCCTTCAAGCACCAGTATGAACACCAGATGCACGTTTCATGGTTCATCCAAGGAAACATTTTCACTTCACCCTTACATCTCTTTAGGTTAAATTCAAAGTTGGGTTGAACTATCCTCTGGACTGGATAGATGCTATGTTGACAGCAGGTTCAGAAATGAACACTTCCATCCTTATGGACAACCTCATATCGGCTAGTCACCCCTTCTCTATCATCAATTCAGAGAATATTCCGCATACAGCATCCATCTTCCAGAGACTATTCAGGCATCAAACAAGATGGTGGAGTAGACAGACCCTGAGCTCTCTTCCGCTCACAGGTACACCAAAATCACAACTATGTGCAGAACAGCCATCCACGAAAAAGGCAGGAACCTACCAGAAAAGATCGTCTACAGCTAAAGATATAAAGGAGGAACTACAACCATATGGGTAAGAGGGGTGGAGTTGCAACATTGTCAAGTCCGATACCTCTGGGTGGGTGACCCAGATGAAGGAGAATAACTGCAATTGTACAGGTTCTCCCAAAGGTCCGAGAGAGGTCCGAGCCCCATGTAGGGCTCCACAGCCTGGGGGTCCTGCACTGGGAAGAGGAGCTACCAGATGGTGGGACTTCAAAGGCCAGTAGGGCTTACTTTCAGGCGTCCCAGACGCAGGGGGAGGGGAGTAAGAGGAACAAGCTACTATGAATGAAATAAATAAGCTACAAGGACATATGGTGCAAGACGAGGAATACAGCTAATATTTTATAATAATTATAAATGGAGTATAACCTTTAAAATTGTGAATCACTATCTTGCATACCTGAAACTTACATAACATTGTACATCAACTATATCTCAATAAAACAAACAAGAGTATTCGAGTTCAAAAAAAAATAACGTAGGGGCTTCCCTGGTGGCGCAGTGGTTGAGAGTCCACCTGCTGATGCAGGGGACACGGGTTCGTGCCCCGGTCCGGGAGGATCCCACATGCCGTGGAGTGGCTGGGCCCGTGAGCCATGGCCGCTGAGCCTGCGCGTCCGGAGCCTGTGCTCCGCAACGGGAGAGGCCACAACAGTGAGAGGCCCGCGTACCGCAAAAAAAAAAAAACGCATTTCCCTCTTAACATATCATCAGAGAGGTGTTCTGGTTTGGTGATAAAATTCAATTCTAATGGGTAGGATGCTTTTTTGAAACCATATTTCCCTGGTGTGGATTTGTAGAGTAGAAATGGCCAAATTGGGGGGGGGCAGGGGGTGGGACAGAGAGCCAAGTTTAACTCCCAGGGTGAGCATGTATAAGCAAGCCGGACTTGGACAAGTTACTTATTTTCTGTGGAACTTAGAGTCTTCATCAAAGATTCCTACTCACGGGGTTCCTTTAGGATTCAGTGAAGAGCTTCCCTATCTCAGACACAATCTCACAGGGTCTGTGTGAGGATTCACTGATGTGAAACCTTCTCTCACCCAAAACAGGTGACACACCCTATCACAGAATTTGACGGTGGGCTAGATATTTGAACACAGGATTTTTAGAGAGAAATGGAAATACACGCTTACCAAATGCATGGTAAAAACCCTCGGTAAACTGTGAAGTATTATGGGTGTTAGAGTTATTGCTGTCAGACACACAGCCACGAGCTCTGCTGATTCTGTGAAGTAGACCATAATTGGCTCTGGGCCCGCTGGAAGGTGCACTTGGGATAGGACAGCAGTCCCATGGGACAGTATGAATATGGCAAATATGTTTAGGTGAATTCACAGTCTCTTGATTTCCCTGGACGCCAAAAAGTATGTTGTGAACAGTTTCCCAAATACCTATTTGAATGGCAAACAGAAACTGGGCAAAATAAATAGACATACTTGGCTTTACGCTACAACCCTGATTTATGTATGTGTTTAGATGCATACGTGGAAGGTGCAGGACTCGTCACCTACCACCTAGGAGGTGATCACGAAAAAAATCGATGACAAAGCTCTTCTGATTGGTCAGCAATACCACTCTTCTAACTGACTGACAGGCAGATGCTTTCAGTGTGTTAATGGTGACCCTAGCCCTCCCTATCAAATTCCACCTATAGCAGTAAGATATGCCAGACAACACCATCCTTGATCATCCACTTAATGTCTTAAAATAAAAACGCTATGTGTTCATCAGGAAAATATAATTTAACAAGCAAACCCACATTTTAGATAATTTCCCTAACACAGATGATTCATTAGAAGGAAGCAATGTAATGCCTCCATACATAATGATTAAATGAAGATATTCAAGGAAGAATTATTGATTATGGTAAAAAAAAAAAAAACCAACTGAGATCAAGACAAGTGACCGATGTCGAGTACTGTTTAATAAAATAGTCCTACTGTCAGATTGTTTTAAGTTCCCTCTAATTTTAGATATTTTCTTATCTAGGAAAAGAGGGAGAGTGGGGATATATTCTGACAGACTTGAATTAACCTGAAAAAACTGTTTTAATCAGCACAAAAGCTTTGATTGGAATGTTTAAGCGCTTAACGTTGCCTTCAGGAGGACAAATTCCCAAGCGAGTTGAGAGTACTTTTAGAACATTCAAAAAAAAAAAACAGCAAAAAACCCTGTAATGCTTGAGAAGAGGTGCAAATTTCAACTTTACTACAATACTTCAGTGAGTAAAAATTAATAGGTTACAATGAAAATATTTAACTGAAAACAGTATTATATGCGGTAATAATTTTATGTTGTGTTCTGAAAGATTTCTTTGGTGTTTTATATATTCTTTACACTAAAAATTAAAGCAAATGGTACTTTTCATTGTTTTACATAATTGGCATGCATCTCCTCATAATCCTGTACATAACCCCATATATTGTGTTTACGTGTCAACTAGACATATATTAGTGCAAAGAAAACCTAACAGAGGGCTGGTCCACACAGCACTTTTAAGCCAAGCCAGAAGACCCTCAGTAACCTCTGACAAATAAGCTGCAAGCTACAGTACAATGACTAAGGCAGAAATGAACAGTCACTGGATACACAGGTCAATGCCATGAGCTCTCCCAGACTCTCTCGCCCTTCCCAATCTCCCATAACTTTCTGCTCACGTGGTAGACCCTCATGGTCCCACCACCTGAGACTGACAACCGCAGGCCCAATCTCAGGCCCCTCCCAGCATTTGAAGACCTGGTGGAACCATCAGGCCCCAGCAGCTCCTAAACGAGGCCAGGGTAGTAAAATAGAGATGCGGGGGGCTTCCCTGGTGGCGCAGTGGTTGAGAATCCGCCTGCCAGTGCAGGACACACGGGTTCGAGCCCTGGTCTGGGAAGATCCCACATGCCAGGGAGCAGCTGGCCCCGTGAGCCACAATTACTGAGCCTGTGCGTCTGGAGCCTGTGCTCCGCAACAAGGGAGGCTGCGATAGTGAGAGGCCCGCGCACCGCGATGAGGAGTGGCCCCCACTTGCCACAACTGGAGAAAGCCCTCGCACAGAAACGAAGACCCAACACAGCCATAAATAAATAAATAAATAATTTTTTTTAAAAAAATCTTAAAAAAAAAAATAAATAAATAGAGATGCGGATGTCAACACCCTACAGGGCACCTTGGGCCAGTGGGAGATGGAAGACAGCACACAAAGTTCTCTCTCCTCCTGTTCCAAAGCACACTCCGGCCACACTGTCCACCCTGAGCCATCCTGAGCCATCGTTGTCCCGCAGCTTCATCTCTTGGGCAGGTAGAGAAGCAGTGGTGAGAAAACCCAGCTACCTCTGCTTCCTGTTCTCTGCTGCGTCCGTTCCCTATAGCTCCTCCCTCAGGGGCTGTGATTGCTGCTTCCAACAAAGCATCAGCCAGAACTGTGCCTAAGGTTTGTTTTTAGAGAACCAGGGCTAAGACACTTGTGTGTCTGTCTGTTTATTTTTCTTTGTCTTCACGGCAGGTACAAAGCATGGATGACAAGATGAGAGGGTCTACTTTGAAATCATAGGATTATATCTGGAGCATGTGGCCTCAAAGTCTGGGCCTGAGGCTCTTTGACATATACGGCCTGTACCTTCAAATACCTCATTATTGTTTACCCGAACAATATCCCTGCATGCTAGGTTTTTACTGTTTTTATTTCACACTTCTGAGAGTCATGACATGGAGTTTCTTTCCCAACAGAGCAAATTTAGCAGGTTGTAGAGTCAGATCTTCTGATTCTGCTTGTCATGATCTTTTGGCTATGTTGGTCTCTCAGTTAAAGATGGATGAGGAAAAACTAGAACACATCCAAAAAAGAGTGTCCTGCATACCATTTCAGAAATGACATCAGGGCCTCCCTGGTGGCGCAGTGGTGGAGAGTCCGCCTGCCGATGCAGGGGATGCGGGTTCGTGCCCCGGTCTGGGAGGATCCCATATGCCGCGGAGCGGCTGGGCCCGTGGGCCATGGCCGCTGGGCCTGCGCGTCCGGAGCCTGTGCTCCGCAACGGGAGAGGCCACGACAGTGAGAGGCCCGCGTACCGCAAAAAAAAAAAAAAAAGAAATGACATCAAACTGCCACAAAAACAGGCCAGCCAAGATGCACAGGTTAGACTCAAGAGTTGTTTTACCATATAGGAAGTGTTACGGCCTCAGTCTTATTATTTAGCATGTTGTACTGTCATCCTACACTCAAAGAAATTTAGAGAAATTGTGTTGCTTTATACCCAATAAAAGACTAAACAACATGAGAGTTATATGTGAGCCTCATTTATGACCCAATTGATCCTGAAATAAAACAAAACAAACAAACAACTAAAAAAAAACAGTCTAAAGTAGAAACTCTCTACCATATTATCCTGCAATCCCACTCCTGGGCATATATCCAGAAGAGAGGGAAACTCTAATTGGAAAAGATACAGGCACCCAATGGTCACAGCAGAACTATTTAAAAGAGCCGAGACATGGAAGCAACCAAAATGTCCATGGAAGCAACCAAAATGTCTGCTTTATGAATGGATAAAGAAGATGCGGTACATATATACAATGGAATGTTACTCAGCCATAAAAAGAATGAACTTTTGCCATTTGCAGCAACATGGATGGATCTAGAGACTGTCATACTGAGTGAGGTAAGT
Organism: Mesoplodon densirostris; assembly: GCF_025265405.1. Classification (NCBI taxonomy): domain Eukaryota; kingdom Metazoa; phylum Chordata; class Mammalia; order Artiodactyla; family Ziphiidae; genus Mesoplodon; species Mesoplodon densirostris. The sequence continues at coordinate 133,048,646 of NC_082681.1, forward strand.
CAGAAAGAGAAAGACAAATATCACATGATATCACTTATATGGGGAATCTAAAAAAATGATACAAATGAACTTATTTACAAAACAGAAACAGACTCACAGACATAGAAAACAAACTTATGGTTACCAAACAGGGGGTGGATAAATTGGGAGTTTGACATTAGCAGGCTCAAACTACTATATATAAAAGAGACAAACAACAAGGTACTACTGTATATGCATAGCACAGGGAACTATACTCAGTATCTTGTAAAAAACTATAATGGAAAAGAAAAAAAAAGGAGAAACTTTCAAAAACGTCTATTTTTTTGTACTTCTAATAAAATTGCAACAGGTTTGCATTGTTGGTAGCCTTTAAAGAGACGTAAGTGGTATAGTCCTCAGAATTGTGAATTTTAAGATAGAAAAAAACAAGCCAGTTCTCCAGAAAGAACAAGAATAAAGTGTCTAAAATTGCCCTGCAGTCTTTAATTCGATGCCCAGAGGAGCTATTTGTATTATTTATGGTTTTTTCATAGCTAAAAATTCATTGCCATCTCCAGTGTCACAAAGCTTTTCGTTTATATCTTCCTCTAGGAATTTTATAGCTTTAAGTGTTAGGTTTTGATTTTTAATGCAGCTGGAGTTAATTTTTGTATATGGTATAAGATAAGGGGTCAAGTTCTTTCTTCTGCAAGGGGATATCCAGTTTTCACAGCACAATGTGTTGAAGAGACTGTCCTTTCCTCATATCATGTGTATTTATATCAGTACTACAATGTTTTGATGACTGTACCTTTGTAATATGTTTTGAAATCAGGAAGCATGAGACCTCAAATTTTGTTTTTCTTTTTCAAGGTTGAAATCTTTTTTCAAGATTTGTTCTTTTTCGGTAAGCTGTGACAAAGCGAGAGAGAGGCATGGACGTATATACACTACCAAACGTAAGGTAGATAGCTGGTGGGAAGCAGCCGCATGGCACAGGGAGATTGGATCAGTGCTTTGTGACCGCCTGGAGGGGTGAGATGGGGAGGGTGGGGAGGAGGGAGATACAAGAGGGAAGGGATATGGGAACAGATGTATATGTATAACTGATTCACTTTGTTATAAAGCAGAAACTAATTTAAAAAATTTTTTTCTTTCTCAAGATTGTTGTTGCTACTCAAGGTCCCTTGTGATCCCATATGATGTGAATTTTAGAATTTTTTTCCCTACTTCTACAAAAAAACACAATTGGAATTCTGATAGGAGTTGCACTGAATCTGTAGACCGTAGACTGCTTTGTGTTGTATGAACGTTTTAACAATATTAAGCCTTCCAATTCTTGAGCATGGGAGATCTTTCCATTTTTGTGTGTCTTCTTTAACTTCTTTCATCAATGCTTTGTACTTTTCAGTACACAAAGTTTTCCACTTCCTTAAGTTTATTCTCAAAGTATTTTATTCTTTTGGATGCGATTTTAAATGAGGTTGTTTTCTTAATTTCCATTTCAGAGTGTTCACTGTTAACGTATAGAAAGCATCTGATTTTTCCACGTTGATTTTATATCCTGCAACTTTGCTGAATTCATGTATTTGTTCTCATAGTTTCTATGACGAACCTTGAATGTTTTCTATGTATAAGAGCAACATTTGCACTTTTTATCCTGCATGTTTGTGTTACCACACTTGTCCTTGCGGTCCGTGAAGAGACACTGTTTCTGTAGTACACAGCCCTACAAAGGCACATGCATAATTGATTCATTACTTTAAAAAATCACAGCAACAGGCTGAATGAGATTAGCACACAACCAAAGAGTTGGATGGCTGAGGCTTCAGAGCCCTTCACTGAGACCTTTGTATAACGATCCAGAGCTGGGAGAAGGGCTTCTGCCTGCCTGCCCGGCTGATTCCCCACCAGCTGGCAATGATGGGCTTTTATTCACATCCCAGGATCAGAAACAGAAAATGTATTCAGAGAGCGCCATGGGGAAAAGGGAAGGCAAAAACACTCTAGCATCTTTGGCAGTCTCATCTATTCTCCAAGTCACTTGTTCAAATAAGCCAATTTTCTTCTAGTGCTGGCTACGTACAGCTAGGCTTTTTTTCTTGCAGTCATGGGCTTTTAACCTGCGGCAGGGATGGAATGCCTGAACTTGGCTGTAGATCTTCCGAAAGCAGCTCCTCCCCTCAGGCAAATTTAAACTGGCATCGGAACCGTGACACTAAAATTCCCAAGGGGCTAAAAATATTACAAGTTCTGCTAGCTGATACAAAATTGGCTGGGAGATTAAAACAAAGATCATACTCCCAGCGTGGGAAGAAATATTACCCTGAATAATTTAAAGAGCGCTATCATCAACTGGCAGGAAATGAAATTCAGAATTGCCCATCTCCTGGCACTGAAATTAAAAGAGGGATAACGGAGGGTAGAAAGGCAGAAAAAGAGTATTATCACCTAAATCCTTGATCTTGGTGATCTTTTCCTTTGGGGTAGAACTTGGTGAGTATAGATATTAAAAAATTAGAAAAGGATCCAGTCAAGGAGGAGAGAAAGGAAACCTAAAGGATGCTAGCTTGAGTAGTAAGTAACCTTTCTCTTGTTGGTAACAGGCAAGACCCACTCCAGGACCCCTCCTCCAGGTGGGGGCCATGTGACTGAGTTCCAGCTGAGTGTAAGCAGACTTGCTGGGCGACACCAAGAAAACCTTCCAGATGACTAACCGCCCCCCCGTCCCCACCCCATACCCTTTCAACGACACCCACTTGAAGCCACAGCACTGAGAACTTGGAAGCTACACATGGCCGACCAGTGGTTTCCTAAGATGCAAGGTCTGTGGGTCCCAAATGCCTGCTTGGGCAGGAGCTGCCTGCCCATCAAGCACACCCGCTGTGGTCTTTACAGGAATGAGAAATGAAGTTCCATCACGCATTGGAGTCATTACACGTGTTTGGATGTGCTTTAGTAGCTAGAATTCCCTAACTAATGCAGTACCTGAGTACCCTCAGATAGTATATCCCACGTGTCGGAGATTCTGTTTACTCATCAGAAAATAACTTTATTAGGAGGAAATAGAGCAAGGAAAAAAAGATGTTTCTTAAGCCAGAATATCATCATAAGCTTCATCACACATGAATGTAAAAATTAGATAATTCTCACCTAAGTGTGCACCTGAGGTTTAAATACTATAGTTCATTGATTCTAAGCACCATATATAAAATTAGAATGTGTCTTAACCATTGATGGGCATAGTCAAAGTGATATTTAAAATTTTTTTCTTAGCGGTATTTTAAATAAAGCTACAACTCTCAATCTGCGGTCTTAGATTTGATGAAGTGGCATGCTGTCTGCTGGATGCCAAGACTGTAATGGCCATAGTCTCTGTTCCTACAGGATTAAGCCACACATCTCTGCGTCCTCCTAGCTACATTACCCCAGAAAGCTAGGATGCTACACAGTCAAGGTCAAAGGAATGAAATCTGGCTTGGTCTGGTCCCACTGCTACATCCTCAGGGTGGGAGACTGTCAGGACATCACAGGACAATAGGACCTTCTGATTTCCCCAAGCTAAGTATACTCTGAGACTCAAAATTTTAATATAATGATTTACAGAAAGTTATAATTTTGTCCCAGCAGTAGCAGTGTGCACACATGGAAATACTGAGTAAGGAGAAATCACAGTCATCACACAAAGCTCCAATCACACACTGTAATTAGACAATGACTCATTTCTATAAATCTTGCTATGAGTATTTTATATGTTTTATTGATCGTACCATAATATTAAATATACAACACTCCGACCGATGGTTGATATCTGCTCTAAACATCATTTTTAGGAGTTAAGATAAATATGTGGAAATACAAATGTGGCCTTATTCTCTACTCTCCCAGGACAGATAATCAGGATAACTTTTCTTTTAACGTACAAGAAATCTTTTACTCCTTCAGAGAACTCCTCGAAGCAAATCCCATCTGGAGATGGCACAGAAAGCAATGCTCCTTACCCGGGCCTGCTGCAGTTCTTGCTGACAACTCAAGCTAACACCCAATACTGACAAAACAGACATCATCGGACTATGGCCCCAGGCCAAATGTGGCGCGCTGCCTGCTTCTATACAGTGCATGAGCTGAGGATCTTTTTTTTTTTTTTTTTTTGCATTTTCAAATGTTTGGGGAAAATCAAAAAGAATAACATTTTGTGACATGTGAAAATTCTGTGAAATTCAAATTTTAGTGTCCATAGATAAACGCAGACTGAAATATAGCCATATTTGTTTCTGCCTTGTCTCTGGCTGCTTTGGGACCATAAAGCCTGAAATGTTTAATATCTGATGCTTTGCAGACAAAGACCTAAGCCTTGCTACTCCAACGAACTGAAGCAACATCACCTGGGAACTTGTGTGAAATAGTGAATCTCAGGCCGGGCCCCAGAACTGATTTAGAATCTGTGATTTAAGGAGATCCTCAGGTGACTCACGCCAACATTAACATTTGACAAGTCCACCCTAAAGAGAATGGATATGCTACACATTTATCAAGAAAGGGATGTCCATTTGAGGCAATGCAAACAAAGTGATTCATAACTCATAGGAGTCATACGTATTTTAGTTAAAAAATAAATAGTAAATGATGAGATGTTAGTTTTCATGGGGCAAAAAATCTGAGAAAATTTTAGATTTAACCCTGAACAACTTATATTGTCCAATACAAAATGGAAAAAGAGAATAAATATAAGCCTAGATGAGTTTTCTAAAGTGGACACTAGCTTAATCACAGTTGGGTGTTTTTGTGTTTTTCTTTTTTTTCAATTGACCTAAACTGTTCCTTGTGGTAAAGATGTGAATAATTAACCAACAGAGCCATATAAACAACTTCATCTGTGTGACAGCAGAATTTACAGGAGAATGTATGTTCTAAGGTTGTGAGCCTCAACAAAAAGCACTTCCATGGGCCATGGATCAATAAGACCTATCAGTCAATATCCATTTATCCCAATAAGCAGTCTATAAGGCTTTTCCCTTTGACACTTTGGCCGGTCATTTCATTACCACTGGACAATGATTTCTTACAGATGACCCAAAGATTCATGAGGAGCGCAATTTAAACGTTTAACATTCTGTTTTTCTTAGATTTAAACCCCTGTTTCTTCTGATGGTGACCCAGGAATTTCTTCTCTGGTCATTAATCACAGAGGAAGAGCTGACAAGATGAGGACTGCAACTTTTCCTGCTATAACTGTTAACACATTCCCTAAACAAGGTTGGTATTTAGCCCAGATTATAAGGGATGACCTCCAAAAATTATCACCAGGCTTATTATTCACCAATACCTGTGTTTTCTGTTTCTACATTAGGTGAGCAACTCCAAAAGGCCAAACCTTCAAAATACTGGGGAGGAAAAATGTTTGTAAAAGATAGTAAGAATCTAAAAAAGAGTGGATATATGTATAACTGATTCACTTTGCTGTACAGTAGAAAGTAACACAACATTGTAAACAACTATACCAATAAAAATTTTAAAATAACACCAAAAAAATAATGACATCCTGTGAAATCTCCCAAGATAAAGCAGTCATACGTAACCCATCAAGTCCACTCACGTAACAGGCATTAAATTGATTTGCATAGAAATCAGCTGTCACACACTATTGACAAACTTAGCCAGTCATCCATATCTTTGCTTAATTCATGACAATGTGGTGATGTATGCCCACACGGCGGTTTTCTGATTCAATTTTCACCAGTGGTGATGGCCCCATCAGTTTGGGTCTAGATCACTATGGCCTCATGGATGATACATCGCAGTGAGTTTGCCCTGCAATCATTCCTATCCCTCCTGTTACCAGAATGACTGCTGTTCTGCCTCTGACTTAATGCCAAGCTACCTCACTCCATGGGGGTGACTTGGAGACAAGAATACTAATGCTGTCCATCACCACAGCTGTTCCCCTACAGTGTTAAATAAATCCCCATGGCTTCTACCAAGTCATTTGTTGGAAAAACATGGATGACTAAGTGTTCTGATTTCCATTTTAAACCTTTACAGTTATTAATGCAATTCCTATAATAAATAAAAGTTTTCTAAGAATAACCATACTCTACATTGGCTCCCCCTTGATGGAAAAAAATACAAGAAGGAAATGGAGAGTCCAATGTTTTCAACCAGATTGAAAATTGATGTGAAGTAATTCATATTCACCTAACTGTGATATATTGAAATCAGTGATGAGGACTGTAAATTCAGATTTATGGATTAGTCCCAGTGATGGAAACCAATGCTAGCTAACTTAAGAGGATAAAAAAGAAAAATAATGATCCATATGATTCAGCAATCCCACTCCTGGACATATATCTGGAGAAAACCATAATTCGCAAAGATACATGCACCCCAATATTCATTGCAGCACTATTTACAATAGCCAGGACATGGAAGCAACCTAAATATCCATCTACAGAGGAATGGATAAAGAAGATGGGGGGGGGGGGTGTCTGTATGTGTGTGTACACACACACACACACACAATGGAATATTACTGAGCCATAGGAAAGAACAAAATAATGCCATTTGAAGCAACAATGATGGACCTAGAGATCATCATCCTGAGTGAAGTAAGTCAGAAAGAGAAAGACAAATAACATATGATATTACTTATACGTGGAATCTAAAAAAAAAGGTACAAATGAACTTATTTACAAAACAGAAGTAGAGTCACAGATGCAGAAAACAAACTTATGGTTACCTGGGGCTAAGGGGAGGGAGGGATAAATTGAGAGATTGGGATTGACACATACACGCTACTATATATAAAACAGATAACTAATGAGGACCTAATGTAGAGCACAGGGAAGTCTACTCAATACTCTGTAATGACCTATGTGGGAAAAGAGTCTTATAAAGAGTGGCTATATGTATAACTGATTCACTTTGCTGTACACCTGAAACTAACACAACATATAGTAAATCAACTATACTCCAATAAAAAATTAAAAATAAATAAAGTAAGTAAATAAAAATAAAATAAAATAAAGTACGGTCAAAGAGAATTAGAGCCAATGCTCAACAAGTATTGAAGGCATCTCAAACATGCCGGCAGCAGGGACTGGCTGACTGCTTCCTTTGGGTACAGCTCCTGGGATGAATCCACTGCAGCCCTTTCTGTGCTCTGTTTAGTATCCAAAGTCCCTCAAGAGAGACTCCAAACACCCTAATTTAAGTTACTTGTTCACCCTCTCATGATCCCATGAAGGTTAAGGGGTTGTCTTAGCTCATCCCCTGCAAAAAAGAATCCAGGATGCTATCACTGAGAGAACAACAAGTGAGTGGATGACAGGTGATCAAAACAAAAACTCCCATACAATTCCTTGTCTCCTGACCATCCAGAAAACCCACGTCTTCAGAGACACACTTTCAAAATTGTCCACCGCCTAACATGTAGTAGTCATGTACAATGAGAACTGCTCCGGAAAAGAGACATCACAGCCTCGCCACCTGGCCAAGGGTCCTGAGATGTCGCTGTGCTCTCCGGCTTTATCTAGATCCCACAGTGATGTTCAACTACATAGGTGGTAAGTGTGACAGTAACCACCACGGCCAACATACTCTACCATTTAACATATTCAATTAAAACATGCAACTGCATGTAATGTATTTAATTAAAACAGGCAACTGTATAAGGCAGAGCATGTATTTAATTAAAACACACAACTGGGGACTTCCCTGGTAGCGCAGTGGTTAAGAGTCCGCCTGCCAATGCAGGGGACACAGGTTCGAGCCCTGGTCTGGGAAGATCCCATGTGCCACAGAGTGGCTGGGCCCGTGTGCCACAACTACTGAGCCTGCGCTCTGGAGCCCACGAGCCACAACTACTGAGCCCGTGAGCCACAACTACTGAAGCCGGTGCGCCTAGAGCCCGTGCTCCGCAACAAGAGAAGCCATCACGATGAGAAGCCCACGCACAGCAACGAAGACCCAAGGCAGCCAAAAATACATAAATAAAATAAATTTAAAAAATTAAAAAAAAACCACACACAACTGTATAAGACAGAGCAAGACAGGAAATAGGAATGGAACCTACAGGCCCGCATGGTATCTTTCGCCTGCATCTTTTCCTACCTATTCAAGTCCCTCTTCACATGTCACCGTAAGCGTCCAAGACAGTGACCCCATACAACACTCCAAACGCCCAAAACAGAGACACAGTAGCCCCAACCCCAATAGGCAGATATGGAAACCTTATCTTCACGATGTCTGCTAAAAGTGAGTCTAGTGGGAGAGGCAGTTCATCACTGTGTCCGGAGTTCAATGTCTGCTTCAAACAAGCTCAGAGCCAACTGGAGGAAAAACAGTTATTTTCTGAACGGGTTTCTAGAGAGTCTCATGAGCAGAGAGAAAAAGAGTGAAAGTGAGAGAGAGAGAAAGAGGCCTATAAAGAAAAGCATACACTAGTTTGATGATTATCAAGGTAGGGAAAATATCTGGTTAGAAATAGTTTGAGCATTTGCAAAATGTTACGCGTTCTTACCTAAAATCTTGCAATTCCTTCTCACCTTAATTTTAACGTATATTTCATTTCATTTTACATCTTGTTGAGTGTTGTGTGTACTATATGGTAGAAACTTTACTTTTCTTTGTATAAAAATTCTGTGCATGCTTTCTCCAAGACGCTTTCTCACCTTTTTTAAGGAAGATTCTCCGATGACAGTGATGCAGTGTTTCACGTGACACTTTGAAGTGGAGTTGTTCCTCTGTATTGGGAATTTCCTAGAGTCCTCTGTGGAAGGAAAAATAATGTATCTTTATTTTTTATTTTATTAACCATTTTTTAAATTGAAGTATAGTTAAATTACTATAAATATTGTCTTAGTTTCTGGTGTACAGCAAAATGATTCAGTTTTATATATATATATGTATATATATATGTGTGTGTGTCTGTGTTTTCAGATTCTTTTCCATTATAGGTTATTATAAGATATTGAATATATTTCCCTGTGCTATACAGTAGGTCCTTGTTGTTTACCTTCTTTATATATATATGAGTGTGTATATGTTAATCCCAAACCCCTAATTAATCCCCCCCTTTCCCCTTTGGTAACCATAAGTTTATTTCCTATGTCTGTGAGTCTATTTCTGCTTTGTAAATAAGTTCATTTGTATCATTTTTTTACATTCCACATATAAGTGGTATCATGATATTTGTCTTTGTCTGGCTTAGTTGATATGAGAATCTCTAGGTCCATCCATGTTACTGCAAATGGCATGATTTCATTCTTTTTATGGCTGAGTAGTATTCCATTGTGTATATGTACCATATCTTTTTTCTTTTGGCCATGCCATGGGGCATGTGGGATCTTAGTTCCCCAACCAGGGATCGAACCCGTACCCCCTGCAGTGGAAGCACAGAGTCTTAACCACTGGACCCCCAGGGAAGTCCCTGTACCACATCTTCTTTATCTGATCATCTGTCGATGGACACTTAGGTTGCTTCCGTATCTTAGATATTGTAAATATTGCTGCAATCAACATTGGGGTGTGCATATTTTTTTCAGTTAAGAGTTTTCTCTGGATATATGCCCAGGAGTGGCATTGTAGGATCAAATGGTAACTCTAATTTTAGTTTTTTGAGGAACCTGCATACTGTTCTCCATAGTGGCTGCACCAATTTACATTCCTCCCAACAGTATAGGAGGGTTCCTTTTTCTCCATACCCTGTCCAGTATTTATAAAATGATGAATCTTAAATGGTAAGTACACTTATAGGATTAAAGAAATAATTAATGGTAATAAATATAACAAAGGACTTATACTATATACAAGAAGCAAAAATATCTTTGCTAAGTTTGTTGTGATTATTTTGGCTATGCTCTATGACAAAGAAAGGAAAGATGAAGAGTTAAACTAATGAAAAATTTATAATAAAGGAAACCATAAGCCTATGGATTTATATGTGATTATTGCAAAGAGTGATATAAAAAGAGTATAACAGGACAAAACCAATTACCTGTTTATTACTAGAGAGATGTGCTGAGCAGGAAAAAGGATATTTGTGTTTTGCAAGGCTCATAAACAGGCAAGCAGTAACTGATTCATGGGTGCAGGATTTGAGTAAGCTGATGTAAACTACCAAAAACTCTCTTTTGGGTTACCCAGAATTCTTCATGTTTGATTTATCACAACTGCATTCTTTATTTTATAGCAGTGTTTACAGTTTACTTATTTACTAGTAAACAGGTTCTTCCATTTGGGGACAGCATCCTGCTTATAAACCGTAAAAAACATAAAATTCATAAAAAGAACAATAGCAAGGGAAATTGGGGCACAAAATTGAGGTAATAAATTAAGCCACATTTATCCTTTGACGTGTTTTTATGACCCAGACTGTGTTTTATGACCCAGAACCCTGACCTTTCGTTGTAAATGAAATACTTCTCCAGTTGATATTCAGCCAGTGTGCATGAAATAAAGTGGAGTATTAACATCGCTAACAGGATTCTGTGCCTAAAGGTGATAAGCCCTTGTTTGAAATATTAATTCAGTGTTTGATTTACTATCTCTTGCAGGATCCATCATTGCATCTGTGTATTGCATCTGCTTCATCAAATGCCTAAGTACTCAAACCCCAATTTTTCCTATAATCCCCTTGCAGACAAGAACTGTACCAAGTTATTATTAAGACAACTAATACAACAGCTACTTAGAGATGGGGACAAAATCATTTAAGAAAGTTTCTGATTCATTCCTGATTCCTTTCGCTGAGTAATATGCATGATCCTAATTCAGAGACTATGTTTTGAGCATATCTACAGATTATTCACGTATGTTCCTATTGGAAGACCCGCACTTGCAAAATATGTCCTTTCTAGCAAGAGATGTCTCTAGATTACCATAATTCAGGATTTCTCAGCTTTGGTACTATTAATATTTGGGGCTGATAATGCTTTGTTGTAGGGAAATATCCTGTGCATTGTAGGAGGTTTAGCAGCATCCCTGGCCTCTATCCACTAGATGCCAGTGACATTCCTCTCCCAGAGGTCATGGTCATGGCAGCCAACAATGTCTCCAGACATTGAAACATGTCCCCTGGGTGAAAAGCCCTCGTTGACGAACACTGCAAGAGTTGGAGTTAAACACAATCTAGAAACTCCACTGCTACAGCTTGGCAAAGAGACAGAGAGAAAGATCGAGACAGAGAGAGAGAGAGAGAGAGAGAGAGAGAGAGACTGTTCCTTCCTACAGTTAGTTCTGTTCCTCTCCAACATCTAATGCACTTATTGCTGCATTATCTTTTTATTCTTATTATTAATAACTTCCATTTTTGCATCTCCACTATGTGCTAAGCATTTCACATGCCTTTTTGTAGCCCTCCTATCTCTACAGGTAGACCATTTTTCCTTTTATTTTTTTTTAGCGATTAAGGAAGCTAAAGTTCAGAGGGCCTAGGCCAGTGTCTCTCCAAATACAATGTGCACACACATCACTCGGGTGTATAGGTGCAATTTAGATTCTGTTTCAGGAGGTCTGGGGTGGAGCCTGACCATCTGCATTTCTGACAAGCTCTCTCCCAGGTGATGAGAAGCCTGCTGGTCCATAGAAACTACACTTTGCTGAAACTGACCCAACTCCCGTGGCTAGAAAATGGCAGAGTCAGAATTGGGAGCCGAGGGCTTCCCTGGTGGCACAGTGGTTGGGAGTCCACCTGCCGATGCAGGGGACACGGGTTCATGCCCCGGTCCAGGAGGATCCCGCGTGCCGCAAGAGCAGCTGGGCCCGTGAGCCACGGCCGCTGAGCCTGCGCGTCCGGAGCCTGTGCTCCGCAGCGGGAGAGGCCACAACAGTGAGAGGCCCGCGTGCCGCAAAAAAAAAAACCAAAAAAACAATTGGGAGCCGAGTCTGCTTCTCACCCAGGCTGCAGCCTTCCTCTCTCATCACGCCAGCTTTCCACACACGTCTGTGCCGTGCAGTCAGCCACGCTCTTCTTTGGATGGTCTTGGGCTCTCGTACTTCACCTCTACTTTCCTGCTTACCCACAGTGTGGCAGGTCTGGGGAAACAGAGTGAGGTGGTCAGTGTAAACGAAGGAGCACCAGCTGGAAAGGAACTCCATCACTCTTTCTCTTTTCATATGTTCATCTCATGAGCTCTTACGACATCACCTTCTAGCTGCCACACAGGGAGGGGACTAGAGCTTGAATTCAAAGTGAAGGAAACATAATCCTTTTCTCTTGAAGTTCATGTTTAATGGGGGATATCAATGCATAGACAGATCACCATGAATCAGCATCCTAGATGTATCCCTGAAGATGAACAGAGAAAAATTACTGGGTCACAGACTGAAACTGACATCATACCATCTCATCTGTGATAAGCCCCAAACCCAGTTCCAACCCCTCTCATTCTGTGGCCATTGCCATATGGGGCCATCTTTTTGCAATTAGGGTAACTGTTCTTTGAAGGAAGCTATCTGATTCTGCCTGACAAGCTGGAGATGATAATTACATTTATTCTTGAACAAGGTATGTCACAAACAATAGAACAGATAGAAAATCTCACTTAGAAGGGATCATCATGAAATCATCTACTGTTAGGTTTTATACTCTTCCCATTATGATTTTCCCATACCTACAGTGCATCCATGGCTTTGTGAGCTATGGACTGAAAATGTAGGAAAATGATTGCTAATGATTTCAACAATTGAAAATGTTGCCAAGTAACCATGGGAACTAAAGTTGAGAACATGTAAGTTACTGAATATGGTCCCTTTGTGAAACTGTGGAGTAGAACTCGATGCCTCCTAGTAAGAAGAGTTCAGGTGTCAGGAATTAATCACAACTACCGGTATGGGCTCTATCTGATGCTACATTATTTGGGACCTCACTGCATCAAACTTTTCTCTTCTGTAACTTTTAGATCATTCTTTCTACTGATACACACCTATTTCTGTATCATGAATTAGCTCATATGCCATTGACCACCAGAGGAATGATGTCAGTAGAATGTGGAAGGTGCATTGCTTCATATAAATTTTATTTCAGAGATTAATGTCTCATACCAGTGAGTCACAGCCATGGAATACAAAGTACGCGAACATAGTTGAAATCATCAACCACAGGAAAAAAGAGAAATGTACACAAGCTCCATTCACTCTGTATTCTCTCTCTGGCCCATGGAGCCAGCCATTCACTCACCTGGGACATGCTGATTACCTGCTTCTCCCTGACTTCTGTACATTTTTCTTTGTCTTCCAAAACCTTCTATATATCCCCCCACGCCCTAGCAAGCTACCATTCTTTAAGATTATATTCTACACTCATCCCAGCATCCTTTTAAAATGAACACTGTAAATGTCTTTTTCATTTGCTGGTGGGTTTGATATAATTGTATTTATTTGTTATTATTCAGGTTGCAAAGTTCAAAAGGTTTTGAGAAACATGCTCCCAACTCTTTTCCCCACGCCCCGTTATTTTTAAATGACAGTTTAGCTGATTACTAAATTTATTTTTCAGGTGTGTCTATATCATGTAATAGTAAAACAAAAACAAAACTCAAAAAACAAAAACCTTGTATTCACCCTTAGATCATCCACCAGCTCAAATACCCCTTATCTTCCTATAATAAAACTAACCAAAGTCTTCATTTCACCCTGTTTCTCACTGGCACTACAGATCTCCGGCTACCCCTCACTTCACAGCCCAATCTCGTGAAATATTCATCTCTAATTGCCATAGTGTCCTCATAACTCCCACGGCTGGCTTTCACGTCCTCCACTGCACTAAAACATCTTCTGCGCTGGTTACCAGTAAGGTTTTCGTAATTAAATTTAACAGACAGAAAACCAGACAGACGCAGTCCACATGCCCCTGGACTGGGGGGATGGCTACACAGACTGTGGCGCATTCACACTACGGCAGAAATAAAGCAGAAGGAGAAAGTGATGTAAGCGACAGTGCGGACCCATCTCATATGCACGACGCTGAGTGGGAGAAGCCACCTTCAAAGACTAAATCCTCTGTAACTGCATTTACGTGACAGTCTTGCCGAGACAAAGCTGTACGGGCAGTGAACAGGTCACTGGTGGCCCTGTGTCGTCTGGGGGAGGAGGATGGAGTGCTGTTGTACAACGGTATGTATCTGTCAATATCACAAAACCAAACACTTCGATGGGCTTTTACTGTTTGCAAATTATACCATAATAAAATAAGTGAATCACAAAGGTCTATTTTGTTCCTCGGTCCGTGTATTTGAAGCGACGGCTGCCTACGACACTGCTTTTCCTTTCTCTGTGGTCTGGGTGTCCTCATTTTCTCCCTTCTGCCCTGATGACTCCATTCTGTTCTCTCACAGATGTCTCTCTTCCATACACCCGCTCCCATCAAGCTGTACAAATCCTCCGAAATGACACGGTCCTGCGGCATTCTATGCTGACTCTTTTTTGGCCCTACTCTCCTGTTCACTGGTTTCTTCAGCCTACAGGTGGGTGACTTACCCATCTCCCCAGATGTGTCACCTGACCTATGGGCTCACCTAGGATGTCATCTTTGTACGTCTCGCCAATATCTGTCCTGTGTGCTGGAAACTTCACCTCCCTGCAGTGTCCTCTGGATGGGCAGAAAGCATCCTATTGGGAAACTCAGACTTTGCCCTTTGACATCTTTCCCTCCACCTCCCTCCACACTTTCTGACAAATGAACAGCCAGGATTGATTCTACTTTCTCCTCTTTGGATGAGCCCTGGAACCTGCTCCCTGATCTCTGCATGTATTCTGCTGCCTGGGTTCGGATCCCATCCTTCTCTCCAGGGTCCCTGTGCTAACGTCCAGCTCTTCTCTCCCTGCCTCTGATCTTGCTCTTTCCAATCAGCCTCTTATTCGTTGGCATAACATGCACAGAGTCCCTTGGGTGTCTCACTCCTTAACGCTTGATTTCAAGGGCCTCCCAACCCAGTCGGTAGATGCTGAACTCCTCACAAGCACTTCAGCCAGAAGATGCTGAAGAGAACAGCTCTTAAAGTGTTGAGTTAAAAAACGAATCATTTATTGTTATTAAGTGCTGGAAACTGAGTCTACAAAGACGAATCATACTCTGTGCTGTCCTCAAGGAAATGGGGAAGTAAATGCATTTAATAAAAGGCTCCTCAACCCCTAGCCCTCAGAGGCGGCCTCTGCTACACCAGCACTTTTGAAATAAATGGGTCGGTAAAGAGAGTGTGCGTCATCGGCAAGTGGTTTGCCTGTCTTTATCTTTGATTTTCCCTGAAGTCAGGCTGTAATTTTGCTCTCTTTTTCAAGTTGAAAAAAATCGATGCTGAATTTAAGTCACTCCTCTACGTTGACTCAAACAAACAAACAAAATCACTGTTTATAGTGAGAAAGAAACACAAATCAAACGTTCAAGAAGTACACTGAAAAAAAAAATCAAACCAAACAAATAAAAATATAATGCTGTTAAAAAAAAGAAGTACACTGGTCAACACTACCCCAAATGTACTTATTTATTCTATTTTTCTCAGAGTTACCAAGGTATCATTGACAAATAAAATTGTAAAATATTTATGAAGGAGCACAATGGGAAGATCTGACACACGTATACCTTGAGAAAGGATTTCCCCACGTCCATCACCCAAACTATTTACCTTTTTAACTATTTTGATGACAACATTCAAGTTCTACTCTTCTGTCAAATTTCAGTTACACAGTACATGGTGTCAACTACAGTCACCATGTTATACGTTGAAGCCACAAACCTTATTCATCTCACAGCTGTAAAGTTTGTACCCGTTAACCAACCCTTCCCTACTTCCCACACCCCCTGGCTCTGAGCAACCACCATTCTATTCTCTGTTTCTGTGAGTTTAACTTTTTTGGTTTTTAGATTCCACATATAAGTGAGAACCTACAGTATTTGTCTTTCTCTTTCTGGCTGATTTCACTTAGCATAATATCCTCCAGGTCCAACCATGTTGTCGCAAATGATAGGATTTCCTTTTATTTAAAGGCTGGATAATATTCCATGGACTATGGTGTGTGTGTGTGTGTGTGTGTGTGTGTGTGTGTGTGTGTACCATATTTTTTGATCCTTTCACCTGTTGATGGACATGTAGGTTGCTTCCATACCATGGCTATTGTGAATAATAATGCAATGAACATGGGGGTGCATGTGTCTCTTAGAGATATGATTTGTTTCCTTTAGATACAGACCCAGAAGTGGGACTGCTGGATCATATGGTAATTCTATTCCAAATTTTTGATAGGTTAAGAAAATGGAAGGAAGGAGGGATTAAGACAAAGATGGTTAAAGAAAAACAATTATTCGTGACATTTGTTAAAATGGCAAGGCAGACTTTAAGGACTGTCTTGAATATAGAGGGACCACTGCAATGGGGTCTTGTAGCAGGGGAGAGAGATTGGCCTCAGCTCCAAACACAACAAGGAAAGCTGAGAAGCGGAGTGTTTGTTTGGGGGTGGCAGGGGTGGGGTCAGGGGTGGACGGAAAATCACCAAGAGGGTAGAGGAATCCTTTGTAAACAGACCTAATGGGTATCATGCTGAAGGCAGGCAAGGGTGATTAGATAGCACCTGTGGGTTGGCGGGGGTTGGGAGTTGAGGGGAGTGATCAGATCAAGGGTGGGAGATTCTAGCTAAACCAACTTGACAGAATTTTTGCTAAAACTGTGCTCTGGAGGACCTGCCCAAGGATGGAGCCCACTCTGACTCAGAGGGATCTGACTAGAGTTTGGCCAAGAAGAGAATCTTTGTCAAGATTTCCTACATTTGCAAAGCAAAGGTCAGAAAGGTGCATTATGAAATAACAATAACAGGAAACTCTTTCTGCAGTGCTCACAGCATCCCATGTGATGTTTCATACACGTCAAGTATATTCCTGAAATTCTCACTGCAGCCATAAAAGAGTTCCTTGTTGTATCCCCATTTTACAGCAAAAGAAAATAACCTAGAACATAAGTCACCTGCCTGAGATCATACATTTAGTAATGGCAGAACTAACATTACTAACCAGGCAGTCTAACTCCATAGTTTACCTTGTAATCATTGTAATACCTTAAGAAACTGGTCAGGGGCTTCCCTGATGGCGCGGTGGTTAAGAATCCACCTGCCAGTGCAGGGGACACAGGTTTGAGCCCTGGTCCGGGAAGATCCCACATGCCGCAGAGCAACTGAGCCTGCGCTCTAGAGCCCGTGAGCCACAACTACTGAGCCCACGTGCCACAACTAATGAAGCCCGCGTGCCTAGAGCCCGTGCTGCGCAACAAGAGAAGCCACCGCAATGAGAGGCCTGCGCACCGGAAAGAAGAGTAGCCCCCGCTCGCTGCAAGTAGAAAAAAGAAAGCCCACGCGCAGCAACAAAGACCCAACACAGCCAAAAATAAATAAATTAGTTAATTTTTTAAAAATTATAAAAAAAAAAGAAACTGGTCAAAGTGAAAAAAAATGAAATTTTAATATTTAATGCCAGGAATCTTATAATTACAAAAAAATTTTTTTCAAGAGAGGAGAATAATGGTTTCTTAAAACCACTTCACAGAGGAAAAGGGTGTTATGAAGAGAAACAATTCTATAAAGAGTAATCTTAAAAAAGGACATTTATATTGACAAAAAGAGATCTCTTTGGCGCTTACTAAATACGGACAAAACAGGATGGACACACGAGTGTCTCCAGTCTTTGGGCCAACCGTCTCTCCCTTAGAAGGTCGCTTGCCTTAGAATGGAGTGCATTCACGCATAATGACTTCAAAACTTGGAAATCATATTTCAAGGAAACTCACTCCATTTTTAAACTAAGCACACATAAAATATGGCCACTTCTATTTCCAAAAATATTTCACTTTGACAGACCTGGCAAAGTATGTGGTATATGAGGTTGTTTGTCAAAAACTCACAAACTGTATCCTAATCATCTTTGTTTTTTTCCCTTTTACCAGAGAAAATATGGGGTGCCATATATAGGAGAATGTTAAATAACTACTATCGGGTTTTGGTTTTTGTTTCCCCATGAGAGAGAGAAAAAGTAGGAATGCTCTGTCTTACGCCAAGTACTTCTTCATTATCTTTCAACACTTAACGCACAACAGAACAGAGGCAAGAAGATAATTCTGTGCCTTCAGCTTCCAGGGGATCTCATACCAAGTATGGAATGACCTTGGGCTGCTGGATCCAGTTTCTTGGAATGAAAATATAAGGAGGAAAATCACTGCAGTACCTTCAGGATGGACTTTCTCTAACTGAGCAGTATGCTATATGGCCTTCAGAGGACACACACACACACACACACACACACACACACACACACACACACACACACACACACACACACACACACACACACACACACACACACACACACACACACACACACACACACACACACACACACACACACACACACACACACACACACACACACACACCATGCCCTCCGCCTGCCTCTAGTGTATAGAAAAACTTTACCTCCTAGACCTTCCCCGAGTTCCAAAGAATAAATTTAATCAGAGAAGTGAGAAAATGCAAAGAAGCAAAGGAAAAGTCAGCAAGAGAAAATAATACCAGTTTAGCCTTCAACAAAGTCAAGGACCTTTGGTTCCTCCTCAAGGGCTATAGATCATATTCCGAGCCACGTCCTTGGAGCTGTTTTGCAG
Organism: Mesoplodon densirostris; assembly: GCF_025265405.1. NCBI lineage: Eukaryota > Metazoa > Chordata > Mammalia > Artiodactyla > Ziphiidae > Mesoplodon > Mesoplodon densirostris. The sequence goes on from NC_082681.1 coordinate 133,067,245, forward strand.
ATACTGAAAGCTCCACCAGGCGGAAGAAGTTAACTGCATGCTGCCCACCAGCACGCAGACCTCAGACGGGTTGGAACCAGAGGGCTCATGATGTTGATGCCCTTAAAACTGCCTGTCTTTAAAATTTATCGTATCAGAAATAATATTCAGGTAATATGACTGTGAACGATTTTACGGTAATTAATACTTCAAAAAGGAGAATCAGCAGAGTGTTAAACCTTTTCTGTATGTTTTATTTCACTTTCTGTTGCAGTATTTGTATCACTATAGCAACATAATCTGGACAGTCACCTTTTGCGAGTAAAAGATTTTTCCCAGAAAAAAAAAAAAAATCCGTGTGTGGGCAAAGATTCTAGTAGAACTGTGGATCAGTAATACTGTACCTGGCCTTTTCCCATGAACTTTTAAATGTTTGTCTAGAGCTTGAACATCAAGAGAGGCATGCTAATAAAACAGGGTAGGAGTATGGTCGCTTGTCAGACTCAAAACCATAACTGCACTTGATCAAGAGTCCTTATCCCTCATGCTACAAAAAGAAAACAAAATCTCCACTGACTAGAGAGTGGCTGTCCCCCAGAGTGTGACAGTGAGTCAGGACAGGAACACACAGGGGCCCTAGGAAAGCCCTCACCGGTCACTTTAAGTGACCACTGCGTGGTGTAGCTGTCCATCAATCCCCTACAGCCAGAGGGGAGAGGATCCAATCATGTCTTTGTGTGAGTTACCGTCTTGCTTTGAGTCCCCGAATCCCTTGTTTGAGGAACTGCTTTGTGACAAAGAGGGCCAACTGGAAGGTACGTGCAGGGGACCCACCCTTTTCTTGTGTGAAATGTGTCCCTCGGACGGAAGACGGTAGACACGTGGCCTTCCCTGCCCCGATGACTTAGTGGGTTTCATTTTCCAAGGTGCGATGTGATCCCTGGACCAGGGTCAGGGTGAGAACATCTCTATAGAGACATGAACTAGGGAATGGAAGGACGGTGGAACTTCTGAGCCTCTTCCTGATACAACTTAAAACCTGAGCTCCATCAAATCAAAACATTTTGCTTGAGCTGCTGACATTTTAACCTCCAGCTACACGATCTCAGAGAAAGGAAGGTCGTTTTTGCCGAGTAGGTGGAAGTCACCATGGACAGGAGGAAGAGAAAGAACCTACCACTTCACCTAAGACGTTCCCCCGAGCGCTCCTCTGAGCCACAGTGAGACTTCTTATGGGCGCAGAGTATAAGCTACCAGTAACAAAATGACCTGGGAGAATCTTTATGGAGACCAGTTTCACGTAGTCTTGGGAATTTCCCATTTGATGGATAGCCAGGAGGCTTCCTTGTGCATCTGAGTTCAGCGCTAGCCTGTGCAGGGACTCTGAGCTAATTAGAGAAAGTGTCTCCTCTGATGCAAAGCCTCCTGAGTCAAGAGACAACGTGGACCCCTCACCAGGGGTGCAGCCCCTCACCCTACCCCCCCCCCCCCGCTATGCAGCAGGGTCTACAGTGCCCACGTCTGCCCTTTGCTCAGGGCATGAAGCCTGAGCATCATGCTGCGTGTGCCTTCTGCCCTGGGATATCCTGTGAAGGTCCTGGAAGTGCCTTTTCCCTTATGCTGTTTGAAGGTTGCCAGGACACACCGCACCAGAGTTAGCCTCTTTGGCACAGCGATTATTGTGAGCTACAGGCAACCGAGAACCAGCCGACAAGGGAAAAGCTCCTTCCATCCCTCTAAGCGCCTCCAAATAGAGTATATAAGTTCCCCCCTTTGGATAGGAGGTTTACATTGATAAAGAAAATTCCCACCTGTAAAGACGTTTCTGACCAGGAAGAGAGGTGATCCTAGAGACGTTTCTTGCCCCTGAGAGGCTCCAATCTCCATAGGAGACCCGACCTTGTTTATCATACGTGTCCTCCCCTCCCCTGCCCAGAGCCTGCCTACCAGAGGATCAAACCCCTTTTTCTTAGTTTAGCCTAAAATGGTGCAAAGTCCTCAATCATCTTGCCGCTTCCTCAACCCGTGTTTCTCTTTGTGAAACACCAGTGCATTAAAACTGGGGTTTCTTCCCTCTTGTTAATCTGTCTTTATCAGTTTGATTCACAGCCATTGAAACTAGGGTAGAAAGAAAATAGACCTGTCCTCCCCTACATGTTCAAAAAAAGCATCCTTTAAGAAGAGAGAGAAAAAGGACTGTACGTGTATGTGTATATGCACGTGTATGTGTGTGTGTGTGCGTGCATGTGTGCATGCTTCACTGTTGTCCCCAGGCTCTCTGTATTACTCAGAAGTTCTCCTGCTCTGTGCTTAGATCCTGTCTGTGATGACAAAGGTCTTTATTGGGAAGGAACCACCTGCTCCGTGGACCTATTTTGGCCCCGTTGGCTGAAGCCAGCACTTCTGTATTAACCGTGTAGTTCCCACCTTGCCTCTCACCTCCTCAGCAGGAGAGACACACTGCTGGACAAAATCCATCACGGACACGTCCAAGCATAACATGTGTTCTTTTGCCACAAGAACGGACTTAGGCGTCTGTGGGTTAGTGAACTACTTCTATACAGAAACACATGACCCCCAACTGACCATGCTTTTACCCTGTCTGCTTCCCTTTCTGAAAACAACAGGCAGATACGTCTCCGTTACACAGTTAGGGAATGGAACTCACATCCAAAACAGACCTAAGCCTTTTCAACTGGGAAACAACTCTTGTTAGACTGCAGCAGAAGAGGAGCCAACGTACAAGTAATTGGGACCAGATACACAACAGTTCTTTACAAAGTAATCTGAACAGAAACAGGAGCCACGTACTGGCTGTAGGTCTTAGTGGGCAAGTGCAGAGAAGATGAGTTTAGAGCTTAAAACACTGACTCTTCGCTGAGATCATCCAGTGGGTTCAGATTCCCTCCCCACCCCGCTTGCCCACCTTTCTCTTTTATGTTCATCCTCAGGTGTAGGTGGACCCAGCGCTAACCTAAGATGCTTCCAGCTCCTACGCAATCCACCCCACCCCCACTGTATGCCACTGATGTTCAGATTCCCACCCTTTAGTCATCTCTGCCTTTCAGGTACGTGGGAAGGGACTACAGGAGCTCAGCCTCCCCGAAATGTGCCACTTCTGCATGGGGATTATTTTGTGCCAGAGGCAATCAAGGCCCTGCAGGTTCAAGGGAAACTACTATCCCTCCCTAACTACTTAGAATAATTTAAATGGTTAATTTTTTCCCCCAAAGAGTTATTCCCAGAGATAAAGGTTAGCTAAGCAACCCCATCTACCTGGCAGGGCAAACATCTAATTACCCAACATCCACTCTTCTTCTTCTCATCCTGCGAATGACCCTCCTGTCCTTGGAAGCGTAGGCCCCATCCCGTTCCTTCACCCAGGGCGGTGCACAGACCTCCTCTGACCCTTCTGTCTCTGAGACTCTCCGGAATGTGGGATCTCTGAATCTCATGTGAGTGGGAGTACATACACAATTAAATTTGACTTTCCCCTGTCCATCTGTCTCATGTCCATTTAATTCTTAGACCGGTCAGAAGAACGTAGAAGGGTAAAATGTGCTTCCTCCCCGACAGGACTCGATAAATATTTTCTTCAGTTCACCTAACCTTTGGTAAGTATCGCCCTGAACTACTGTTTCCAAACTCTGTCCCAGAAGAAGTAATGCTTTATCACAAGAGCTCACTGTGGATGAGATTATCCAACTATTATTCTTCCCCTGAAAGAAAAAAAAGGTGCTCATTTGACAGAAGCTGAATGCAGAAAGAAAAGATGGCAAACACATAAGCCCCCACTGTAATTTTTCCTGGTGGTAGAACTGGTTGTTCTGGAATGTGAGGCTGGGGTCAGGAATATCGACTTCTCCCTCTCAAGTCAGCCCACCTGATGCTGCTGGCCATGTCTGCCAGAGGAATGACCCACACCCTGGTACTGACCTACCTAGTCCTAGCTTGGGGCACCCTGGTCATGTCTGTCCAGTTTCATCCAACACTTCCTGTCAAGTGCTCCTTTTCGGACTTAAATTGCTGGAATAATTCACACATTATAGCTCTGATTCCTCCACATGTTACCTAAGAAAAGAGACTATTCCACCCACCACCCCCCAACACACATACACAGAGTACAGGCAGAGTCTACACTCTGCAGAGCAGACATGGTGCGCAATTTAGGTTAGGAAAAGATCTCCAAACTTTCACAAGTTTTCATTGCTGTTTGTTTGCTTTCATATGTCAGCTCTCCAACAAGATAAATGAGGGCTGGTGGCGGGGCTTGAAACCGGTGGTCCTTAACTGGGGGTGATTGTGCCCCCTTCCCCCGGGACACCTGGCAGTTCCTGGACACATAACTTGATGGGAAAGGGGTATTACTAGCATCTAGTAAGTAGAGACCAGGGTTGCTATGAAACACCCCACAGAGCACAGAACAGTCCCTCAACAACCAAGAATGATCCAGCCCCAAAGGTCGGCAGTGCCACGGGTAAAAAAAACCATGCCCTACGTCTACGTATGGAAAACTCACCAATATCAAGTGGGCACAGGTAGCAGGACACCAGTGCTTGAGAAAGAAGCAATCACCATATCCCTGAAAACTCAGCTATCCATTTTACTAGCACACATCAGGTATTTCAAAGTGGAATGAAATCCATTCTGTTACTTCCTAACTCCTATGACTTCAATGCTCTATTTTTTTTTTTAATAGATCTTTACTGGAGTATAATTGCTTCACAATACTGTGTTAGGTGTCAAACTATACTACAAAGCTACAGTAATGAAGACAGTATGGTACTGGCACAAAAACAAAAATACAGATCAATGGTATAGGATAGAAAGCCCAGAGATAAACCCATGCACATATGGTCACCCTATCTTTGATAAAGGAGGCAAAGATATACAATGGAGAAAAGACAGCCCCTTCAGTAAGTGGTGCTGGGAAAACTGGACAGCTACATGTAAAAGAATGAGATTAGAACACTCCCTAACACCATACACAAAAATAAACTCCATAAGACCTAAATGTAAGACCAGACACTATAAAACTCCTAGAGGGGGCTTCCCTGGTGGCGCAGTGGTTGAGAGTCCGCCTGCTGATGCAGGGGATGCGGGTTCGTGCCCCGGTCTGGGAGGATCCCACATGCCGCGGAGCGGCTGGGCCTGTAAGCCATGGCCGCTGGGCCTGTGCATCCGGAGCCTGTGCTCTGCAATGGGAGAGGCCACAACAGTGAGAGGCCCACGTAAAAAAAATAAATAAATAAATTAAAAAAAAAAAAAAAAACTCCTAGAGGAAAACATAGGAAAACACTCTGACATAAACCACAGAAGATCTTTTTTGACCCACCTCCTAGAGTAATGAAAATAAAAACAAAAATAAACAAATGGGACCTAATTAAACGTCACTGTTCTATTCATAGACCACTGACCCCAAGACAATGAATCAGAGAAAACCCCTATAGAAATGCCAGATGGCAACATTCTATGATGGCTTATGGAAATATGGGTATCATCTCCTAGAGAGGAAAGTGGCCCCACCTACCACACACCTTAAGAGATATTCATATCTTCTGACACAGCCAGTGTATCTCTACAAATTACATTCATTCTAACACTTAACTACATTTAACTTTCTGTAAACTGGCAGGCCCGAGTAACAAGTTTTCTAAAACGCCTTCCAGGGTGAATATTCTATAATTAATACCCAGGAATGTGAGTTTATATAGCTCTAGAGGAAACAAAAGATCTTTAAGGGGTGAATGTAAACATTCTTAATGGTCTCCTCCTGACACAAGACAGAACAGTGTCAGTTTGGAGTCTTGTGTGTTGGTTTGTTTGCTTGATTGATGGGTTAGCTATACTTAAAAAAGTAAAGGGCCTGTTTCTTTAAGACTTCAAAACGATGGAGGTGTGGACCTCAGACATTTATCTTCCCACTCCCCATCGACGGGACTGTTCTCTTCCAAATCTCCTGAACCATTTCCCAACCTCTGTCTCCAATCAGCTCTATTTAGCTGACTCATTGGACTACTCTCCTAGCCACTATATCTCAACACCAGATTTCTTTCCTCAGTGGGAGAAACAAACATTTACAGAGACGTAGGTGTCCGGCAACGAGAAAGCTAAAGGAGCGAGTTTGGGGCAGCTTCAACACAGACCAGAGACCACTCAGAACACACACTCTGCTGCTGGACCCAGACTCCGCTGTTTGCAATCTGCAGGCATTTTACCGAGCCTGCGCTCTAGAGCCCACAAGCCACTACTGAGCCGGCGTGCCAGAACTACTGAAGCCCGCGCGCCTAGAGCCCGGGCTCGGCAGCAAGAGAAGCCACCACAGTGAGAAGCCCGCATGCCGCCACAAAGAGTAGTCCCCGCTCGCTGCAACTAGAGAAAGCTCGTGTGCAGCAACGAAGACCCAACGCAGCCAAAAATAAATAAAATAATTTTTTTAAAAGATTTTAAAAAAAATTTTAAAATGCATCTACACATCATTGTGAAGCTTTTTGCATCCACTGCCACAGAGCTGAGTGACACTTTTCTTGTTGTGCCATTTTATGTGTTGTTCTGTTTGAAGTTTGCTTTCTGCTACTGCTACTACTACTACTAACGTATAGCTTCACTGCTTGGTCCTGTAAAAAAAAAAAAAAAAAAAAAGGTAAGGATTGAGGGGACAGTGTATTCAGGAAGAATTGATAGGCATAAAGGGTACAGAATGCACTTTTTATTTTATTTTTTTTGAGTAAGACTGTCACTTTATATTTATAAAATTAATTTTTATTGGCGTATAGGTGCTTTCCAATGTTGTCTTAGTTTCTGCTGTACAGCAAAGTGACTAAGTAATACATACACAGAATGCACTTATCGATAAAGTAACTGGACAAGGCTGTTTTCCTAACATGATCATCGGGACCCAGGAAGTCTTTGTCTTTTGTTTTTTTTTTTTTTTAATCAGCCTTTCTTCACTTGGGGACAAGGACAGTGAAATGACCTAAACATGAGTCCCACTTCAAATGGCTCTGTGGACTGTAAGTCACTTGAGCTGTTGGTCTGACGGAAAAGTGATGAGGATTTCCTGTGCAGGCTGAATCCAGGGAGAGGATTAAGGAGAATCCAGGCTGATCGTTTCAAGTCCATCCTAAATGACCCCTTTTCTGCAACGACGCCCCCTCGCGTCTGTAGGGGGTGGTTCAGAGCCCTTGCCATTACACTCCCGGGGCACTCCACACCCACCGCTGTCAGGTGTGACACTTCAGTACTGGTCATTTAGAAGAGCATCTTCCCCACAAACGTGAGGACCACAGACACAGTGGCAGGACCTTCCTCACTTGTACATCCTTCATATCCAGCTCTTACTAGTTGCTCAACAAACCTCATTAAATCCAAGAGTGACTGAACATAAGGATGAGAGCAGAGATCACACTGTTACCATAGACTTGTCAGGGTTCTAAGCCCTATCACCAATAAAGAGGGTAATTCAACCTGGACCGCCCAACTAGGAAGCACGGGAGCCTGTGCATAAACTCAGGACATCTTAGAGGCGTTTGCTAAAGACATCGCAATAACAGGTCAAGACTAACTATTATGGATGGAAATAATCTAAGTGTATATTGATGGGTGAATGGATAAAGAAAATGTGGTATACACACACACACACACACACACACACACAGAGGAATATTATGCAGCCATGAGAAAGAAGAAATACTCCCATTTGTGACAATAGGTGAGGTGACAGATGTTAACTCTATTTATTTATTTATTTATTTATTTGGCGGTACGCGGGCCTCTCACTGTTGTGGCCTCTACCGTTGCGGAGCACAGGCTCCGGACGTGCAGGCTCAGCGGCCATGGCTCATGGGCCCAGCCGCTCTGCAGCATGTGGGATCTTCCCTGACCGGGGCATGAACCCGTGTCCCCTGCATCGGCAGGCAGACTCTCAACCGCTGAGCCACCAGGGAAGCCCCAACTCTATTTATTATGGTGACCTTTCACAATATATACAAATACTGAATCATTATGTTCTACACCTGAAACGAATATAATGTTATAGATCAATTATATATCAATAAAAAAGCAGCTTTTTTTTTTAAGTTTGAGACTCATGTTTTTTCCCATGTGTACAACTGATAAAATATCTCACACGCTTAACAATTATGGAAAGCTCATAAGAACAGAGCAATTGACACTCGGAAGCTGTATGTAAATCAAAACAATCCACAGCATTAAACAAACCCTGCTAGGTGTCAGCAAACAAGTATATGGGCCCTCTTATTATGCAATCACCAAATAAAACACAAGACATAAGCTATTACAGCAAGGAGTCCAAGGCAGGCGATTCTAAGTCTAGGCAGCTATGAGAAGGGAATTTAAAGCATGTCACAGGGTCATCAATGCTCAAATTCTAAGGACTAGATTCTGTAAGAACCGGCAGTTAAAATTCATAGAGTGAGCTGAGTGAGCCTTCATCTGCGTGTCGGATGACAAGGCTCAGAGAAGGCACCCAGCTCCATCACCACCGCCCAAGTGGTCCAGTTGGGAAAGAAGCCTGGTGGGGAATAGGAAGCCCTTTCTTTAAGAGAAGCCTGATGCAAAAGCCAGCAACGCAGCCTGTGAATTTAAGCATTCTAAACAAGAGTAAAGAAAGACATAGGGGCTTTCCTGGTGGTGCAGCGGCTGAGAATCCGCCTGCCAATGCAGGGGACACACGTTCGATCCCTGGTCCGTGAAGATCCCACATGCCACGGAGCAACTAAGCCCGTGCGCCACAACTACTGCGCCTGTGCTCTAGAGCCTGTGAGCCACAACTACTGAGCCCACGTGTCGCAACTACTGAAGCCCACGTGCTTAGAGCCCGTGCTCCACAACGGGAGAAGCCACTGCAATGAGAAGCCCGCACACTGCAACAAAGAGTAGCCCCTGCTCGCCACAGATAGAGAAAGCCTGCGTGCACCAACGAAGACCCAACACAGCCAAAAATAAATAAATAAAAATAAATAAATTTATATAAAAAAAGACATACAATTCGCTAGTTCTTAATTGCTCCAATTATTCAATTATGTATTCATGTATACATTTATTCACTCTTTCTGCAAACGATTATTGATCACCAGGTAGAGCAGCACTTCTCAAAGTTTGATGAGCATACAAGTCACCCAAGGATCTCATTAGAATGCAGGTCTGATTCAGGAGGTCTGGGGCAGGGCATGAGATTCCGCACATCTGACAGCCTCCTGGGTGATGTACACATTTCTGGTCTGTGGACAACCCTGTCCCAGGCACATGAGATACTAAGAGGAAGAGGTCACAGTCCTTCTGGTTCAAGGACGGCCTCTACTAGACTAGGAAAAAAAAAAAGAAAATCAATGAGGTTTTCCTCAAAAGTTCTTGCACTCTTTAACGGACTAGGAGACTCAGCAAAAAAGTATATCCTTTTTATTCTCTCATATTGTATTGTATCATGCTATATTCTATCATAATGTATATATGCGCACGTACCCACGTGGCTGCAGAGGAAAATTATCCTTTAATCCAATCTGGTTTGGAATGTGTTGGGGGGGGGTCTCTTCCCTCCCTCCCGATGGTCTATTCTCTGAACACCACCACTGTATGAGTATCTAGGAGTGTGTGTGTGTGTGTGTGAGAGAGAGAGAGAGAGAGAGAGAGAGAGAGAGAGAGAGACACAGAGAGAGAGACACAGAGAGACACAGAGAGACAGAGAGAGAGAGATTTATCCTAGCTCAGGATGGACAGGAATAGTCAAGGTGCCTGGAAACAGCCTCTTCTGGCTCCCATGGTCTCCTGGGCAGTGAATTCTGAGTATCTGCCAGGTCACTACTGCCCTGCTGGCATTCTCCATGGAAACGTGGAGAGCTGGTCACTCCAGCCCCAGTCAGGATCTGCTAGTCCTCTCCAGCTGGCTTGGCCTGAATTTACCCTTCCTGGTACTACGGACCCTGTCCTCCCACTGGCCCCTTCACCAGGAAGGCTAGCCCAGTCTTTGCCAGTGTGTTGGGGGTGGGAGTGATCACAGTCCTCACCACAGGGACACCCACGACAGCCCAAAGATAATTAGTCCAGCTCTCTTCCTCCTGTAAGAGAGGAAGAAAACATTTCTGCTACCCTTTTAGGTTCAGTAGCTGGCACGTGCAAATTAAACCAACAAAACCCAAATTAACAAAAGAAAATGTATACAGATTTTATTGATGTTAATAATTTTACCTGTATACGGAGCTTCACAGAAAAGAAATGAAAACCCCAAAGAGTGAGTTAGACCCAGGAGCTTTTATATATATATATAATATATATATCTTGTTTGTTTGTTTTGGCCGCACTGCGTGGCATGTGGGATCTTAGTTCCCCAACCAGGGATCGAACCTGTGCCCCCTGCAGTGGAAGCATGGAGTCCTAACCACTAGACCACCAGGGACGTCCATATCTATCTATCTATCTATCATTTTAACCAAGGGCGATACACTGTGGATAAGTGACTAGATATTGAAAGAAGAGTTTTAACCTCTGGGGGTGGTAATACATGGGAAGGTAAATATCTGAGGGAAACTTAAGGGTTGTTTAGTAAGGTTTGTTATACAGAATCAAGCTGGTACCCTCTGCAGGAATGAGTCATCTCCCAGGATTAAGAGTTGTTCTCTTCATCTGGAAGAAGAGTTTTACAAAGGAAAATGTGTTACCCTTATAAAGATAACATATGGCCTGCTTTGGGGCAGAAACGAAGAGGGCAGAGTTTCTCCTGTGTTTACTGTTCTTTTTTTTTTTTTGGCCTGGAGCGCAGCATGTGGGATCTTAGCTCCCTGCCCAAGGACCACAGGACTGCCAGGGACATCCTGTGTCTACTGTTCTTAACTGCCTTCAGCTCCCAATAATCCTTATGCCACTGTGGCATGTTTGGGGGTGGCATATTCTCATCCCCTTCGTTTGCAATGTCAGAAGCTGAATAGGATTAACTCTTTTTTCCTTACTATTCTCCGGTAAGAAACACCCTCCTCTTCAGCCCAAAATACCTTCGTTTGGCATTTTGTGGGTGTGACTAACGACCTCCAGCTCTTGAAAGTTTCAGGCACCAGAGGTCAGCTTACACAGCCATCACCCAGAAAATTCCTAACCCTTTCAAATTTAAAGTAGATGTCCTCGGGCTCATTTGCTCAGAGGCTGTCTTTTCCTCCAGACCGTATGTGCTGGGAGACTGAAGACAAACATCCAGCACTAGCAGAGGCTCCGTGACCCAAGATGCATGTCTCTGGGTTACGTATCATAGTGATGGATGACATCTGTCCAATGCTTACCACGTCCCTGTCCATGAGGGCTTCTAGGCACTTGATCTGTGTTAATTTATTTAATCCTCCCAGCATTTGAGAGTTGAGGAAACAGCATTACCCAAGCAGGCAGGATTCAGGCTTAAGCAGTGTGGGCTGTCACCCCAAGGGGACTAAATTGAGGGGTGGGGCGGAGGAGAAAAATGTGCTAAAACAATGAACTATCCACAATTCTTCCCAGTCTTCCGTTTCATATGTAAATGTCACATCTATTTTACATTCTACTCCCTTTCTCAGAGTTTAAAAGCTTTTTCTGCAGGAAAATCAAAGCCTCAGGATGATCTCCCTTTTTTATTTCCAGCTCAATGTCCTGACTGCTGCTTATCGGGGGGGGGGGGGGGGGGGGGCTTGGGACAGGGTATGAGAGCCCAACTGATTGTGGAATAGGAAAAATAATAAAAATTTGGGTCTGATAGGAAAGATTTATTTCCGTTTCACATAGTTTTTGAGAAAGGCATTACTTCCCCCAGATTTCCCCCAAATTTTTGGCCAAGATTTTCAGACTGGTTTTTTTTTTTTTTTTTGATGTAGACCATTTTTTAAGACTTTATTGAATTTGTTACAATACTGCTTCTGTTTTATGTTTTGGTTTTTTGGCCACGAGGCATCTGGGATCTTACTCCCTGACCGGGGACCAAACCTGCACCCTCTGCACTGGAAGGCAAAGTCTTAACCACTGGACCACCACAGAAGTCCCCAGACTCTTTATATCCATTTACTATATAAGGGAACAACTGCCAAGACTGTGTGGGGACAGCAGAACTTGCCATCCCTACACTATGTCTCTTCAGCATGTGGATTATTTTGAGCTGAATACAATCAAGGCCCAAAAGACTAAGGAAGAAACGTTGACCGCCCCCTTAGCTGCCTAAAATAATTTAGATAAAGGGGCTCTTTCTGGAATAGAGCATCACCAAATATGTCTGCAAAGACTATGGACCAGGTGGGGTGAGGGAAACCCAGCAGGGCTTGGAGATCAGAGTCCACTCCGTGTCCCCCTGTCTCTGCAGGCCCAGCAAACACTTGTTTACAAACGCTGGCTTCTCCGTCTCCATGGGAACTGCCTTCCTCCCCTTTGAGGTCCCAAACCACTCTCCCCAATATGCTCTTTTGTCTTTAGCTGAAGATGGCACTTAAAGGGAGGGTTAGGGCCATTTTGCTTTCCCTGGGTCTCACCTATGTATACATGTTATTCAACTTTTGCTTCATTTTCTCCCATTAATCTGTCTCATGTCCCTTTAATTCTGAGACCAGCCAGGATAACCAACAACTGCAAGGCCATGTTTCTGATAGTGCAATTTCATTAAGATCATCGTAAACAGTTGAGATGAGCTTGGGTGCAGAACCTCGCCACACACCATCAAAGGTGCTCGTCATGCATTTTATATACACAGATATAGGGATAATATATAGATAATATATTGCCATGCATATGTGTATACACATATGTAATGAGTGCATAACAGAAATAAATATACTAACTTCCACGTGCACTTTTTCTGAACTCAAACCCTCAGGGACCCTCTTGACCTGGTGTGTTTTCATTTGGTTTTATATTAGCACTCAAATGAGCACTGAGGCCATGTCAGACTGAGTGATGTGGATAAGCCACCCACAACTGAAAAAAAATCTTTGTCTTCATTGATCGGGAATTTTTAAATCTGTTGAATACATACTACCCTCCAAGGCCATAATGTGCTAAGCCACTCCTGGAACACACAAATCCTTTCCTCTGTTCTATTTACTTCATTCCCTTTTCAAGCCATGATGCCCTCAGCAACTGACAAACGAATGTCATTGTGTTCTAAACAAATATACTTCAATTTCAATCGCGGTGCACAAACAGAGGATGATCCCAAAGATGGCAAAACGTAGCTGGAGAGGTAAAAGCAAATAAACATGTGTATAACCTTTTAAAGCACAACACAAAAGCAAAACACTCTTAGTTAGAAACGTGGAGAAATTTCCTTAACCTACCCTATTGTTTTTAAATTCCACCATCTGTTTCTTTCTCCTTCAACATAGTGCAAACAGTACAATAATCAGTGTTTTTTGAGCCTGATATGAAATAAACAATTATGGCTTTGATGATGATAGCAAAAATAAGTTACCCTTAATATCACATACTTTTTCTAAATGACCAAATAATTTGTGGCCAACAAGTTATGGACAAAACTGTGAAAATTGAAAATCATGATTTATGGGGACTTCCCTGTTGGTCCAGTGGTGAAGACTCCGCACTTCTACTGAAGGGGGCAGGGGTTCCATCCCTGGTCAGGGAACTGAGATCCCACGTGCCACCTGGTGCGCCTCCCCACACACCCCAAAAATCATGATTTATGAGGAATTTTCAGTTACATGGGACAATATTTGTGATGAAATATTCAGAGGGAAAACAGTATACTATGAATGTATGCATTATGTTTATACCATTTTATTATAATTAGACAATGGATAGATACACGATTAAAAGACATGGATAAATACATACTCAGAGGCATAAACATAATTAAAAAGAAACAGAAAAAAGGAAAAGCTGTAGGAGAGATACCAAAATCATAGCTATTTAGTGACGGATGGAGGAATTTTCCTAAAGAATCATTTTACTAAAGAGTTCACGGAACCTGGAAGCATCAATTCATCTTGATCACTTGAGTTACAATTCATGCCTTTCCCCCCAGTAGGAAATTTAGGTGGCTGTATATGCATATCTGTGCATGTGTGCCTGCCCACCAGGATTTTCTCCTCAAATTGTTCAGACTAATAATTCTCAGGGAATATTAAGGTCAAATACTTGATACCATTTTTCCCACTTCCAGACTCACATGCTGTTTAAATATTCAAGGTTATTGTAGTCTCAATGATGGGTAAATTCAGGCCATATGGGAATGACAATAAATAGAATAGTACTTGTAAATAGATGCCATATACACACATGCACACACATATACACACGTAGAGACATATAAGCACATATATGTGTGTGCACATATCTACTTATATATATATGTCACATGCTGTATAACACTCAATCAAGGCTCTTTTAGTCACAATGATGCTCAATAAATAAAATTTAGCAATTAGGCTACATGGGAATAACTATAGAATACTTCTTGTAAATACAATATATATACACCCACATATATACACACACACAAAGAGACATATAGGGGCTTCCCTGGTGATGCAGTGGTTAAGAATCCACCTGCCAATGCAGCGGACGTGGGTTCGACCCCTGGTCCCGGAAGTTCCCACATGCCACAGAGCAACTAAGCCCGTGCGCCACAACTACTGAGCCCTCATGTCACAAGTACCGAAGCCTGCGCACCTAGAGCCCATGCTCTGAAACAAGACAAGCCACCGCAACGAGAAGCCCGTTTACTACAACAAAGAGTAGCCCCTGCTCGCCGCAACTAGAGAAAGCCTGCGTGCAGCAACAAACACCCAATGCAGCCAGAAATAAATAAATAAATAAATAAGTTTTCAAGAGACATATACAGATATGTATGCGTATATACATATATGCATACATATGTGTATATATGCATAGAGATGATCATAATGATAAACTTTACCAACTTAGCTAGAAAAACAATTCCAAAGGACAGGCTAGTGTGGAGGAAATAACCTACAGCTTGTGGTCTCTCTGTCCATCGTGTTCGCTGGGCATCGAATGTCGTGGATGAAACCCTACTCCCTCCGCCCCTCATGCTCTCCTATCTCCATACACAGACAGCCACCTCTCACCTGTGTGATTTTGAAAGAACTACTCAGTGTTGCTTTGCCTCAGCTTCTCAGTCTGTATAATGGGATCAATAATTGTAAGACCTGCTCTGTATTTCTGGGGGGAGACCTAAGTCTCAGGACCCAGTCTACTGCTTATGAAGTAATTAGTAACCATTAGCTAGACTTGTTGCCATTCCATCCCAGTACATGACCCCAAAGAGTTCAACTTCCCAGAGTCTTTCTAAGCCAGTCATTGCAGAAGTTCAGAGGTGGCCCCTGAAGGGACATTTAGTTTCTATACTGGGGCTACAACAGGGGTTGGATTGGCAAACTGCAGCCAGGTGGGGCCACACCCGGCCGGCACCTTTTCTGATCTCCCTGGAATGCAGCCACACCTCATTCATTTCTGCACTGTCTGGGCTGCTTTCACCTATAGATACATAGCATGAGGCTCCTGGACTAGCAAACCCTAAAAAATTTACAATCTGGTCCTTTACAGAAGAAGTTTGGACTTGAATCTTGATGAGCCCTGGAGGCAACATTTTTATTCCAAGTTCAAGGTTTTCCTCATATGTATATATTGACAGAGGACAGTGCTTTATGTATGACAACAAACACAATGTCTCTGTCCACCGGAAGTGCTCTGTGATGAAGAACTGGTTAACTGTAAATGATGATTTATGAGTCACGGGCTGAAATAACCACAAAAAAATGTAATTACAAAAGACAAGTGAGGAAACAGCACGGGCTTCACAATACATTCCCCAGCTGAGTCAATAATGCCATTTTTAAAAGGAAAAAGAAGACCAAAATGGGAACATGTTTATTTTCCCTAGAATCATCTCCTGTTTCAGTGGCTACGTAATTATAAGTCTCCATGATTTCATTTCATTTCACCATGGAGCTTTCACTTTATAACCACTCTGGTAGAATTCCCAGGGATCGGGATTTCTGCTAGGACAAGGTCTCCGTCATAAGATTGCTTCTTCCACCATGGCTCGTCCCTGGCTTTAGGAAAAACTCAAATGCACGGAGTAAAAGGTACGGACAGGGACTGACAAAGCAGTTTAGGATGCAAGCCACAGGTGAAAGCATCTTTGATACTCCTGACCCTGGAAGATGGCAATGTGCATTGTAAACTACTTTTGCAGGTGCTATAATTTTTCTTTCCCAAGTGGAGACCAGGGTCCACGTTTTTCTCCTTGTGCGGCTGACAACCCTGAGCCCACAGGCC
Source organism: Mesoplodon densirostris (assembly GCF_025265405.1). Taxonomy (NCBI): domain Eukaryota; kingdom Metazoa; phylum Chordata; class Mammalia; order Artiodactyla; family Ziphiidae; genus Mesoplodon; species Mesoplodon densirostris. Next base: position 133,083,502 of record NC_082681.1, read on the forward strand.
TGGTTTTAAAGGAGAACGTTCCCCATGCTGCCTCAAAGCTGCAAATGTGCACCACCGTCATTCTGGGTCTGCAGCTCCCTTTATAACGGGACAGTCATGTCTTGCTAATCATGCCAGGCTTGGCAAGTCTTCAAGACCAATACAGCCACTCAAAAGAGCGTGCTTAGGGCTTTCCTGGTGGCGCAGGTGGTTGAGAGTCTGCCTGCCGATGCAGGGGACACGGGTTTGTGCCCTGGTCCGGGAGGATCCCACATGCCGCGGAGCGGCTGGGCCCGTGAGCCATGGCCGCTGGGCCTGTGCATCCGGAGCCTGTGCGCCACAACGGGAGAGGCCACAGCAGTGAGAGGCCCGCGTACCAAAGAGGAAAAAAAAAAAAAGAAAAAAGAAAAAGCAGGCTGGGATCGGTCAGGGCATAATGACTCTCCCCGACCTGGAGTTTGAAGCTTGTGGCCTGAGTTTGAAAAGGTTCCCCTGTCTAATGCTGCTTCTCTGTCTTCTCCCCACCCTCCACCCACTGCCCCAAAACCCCATGCCAAGTGGTTTATTTGCTCTTTTGTTTGGCCTCCAATGACTTATGTGTCTGGGAAGCACGTCTGTGCAAAATGTAATAATTCCTGCCATGGAAACAGAGTGTTTTTAATGACAATAACTTGATATTACAGGTGGTTCTGTCAATTACTGAGAAATTGCCATCGGGTCATAAAAGGTCTGTAGACATGAAACCTGATACAATGGTGGCTAAGAGGGAGGAAAAGACACTCTTGGGAAACCATAATAATAGAAATGTCCAACCTAGCAGTAAATTGGGACAAGGAAAATACCCCCTGGGGGACAAAGTTCCTACTTGAAGGGATAAAAGTCCACTCCAGGTGCCAAACATCTGATAGCTATGCCAACTGCCTCTTCCACCCTGGTGGAAAATAGGATTAGTCTTTCTTTTCTATTTTTTTCTACAGGAAAATAAAAGATTCCATCATCATTAAAATCAAACCTAGGGGGTTCTAAGGGGAACTCTCTGTACTTTCTGCTTAATTTTTCTAAAAAATAAGTCTACATAAAAACAAAATCAAACCTCAAAATCAAAAGCAGTCAGAAAGTCAAGGAAACAGTGAAGGAAGCACAGCGGTTGTTTTGCTGGTGAAATTTGCTGGTTCTAAGCATAAGCTCAGGGCTCCTTTCCCATGGCGTTTGCTGAAAATCTGGACAGATTCCAGGAAAAACAAAAAGTGAAGTCCATGTAACATGCTTTTGTCTTTCTTCTGTGCGTTTTTGTTTTTTTTGTTTTTGTTTTTTTTTTTTGCTGTACGCGGGCCTCTCACTGTTGTGGCCTCTCCCGTTGCGGAGCACAGGCTCCGTACACGCAGGCCCAGCGGCCACGGCTCACGGGCCCAGCCGCTCCGCGGCATGCGGACCCCCAACCACTGCGCCACCAGGGAAGCCCTTTTCTGTGCGTTTTAATGACAGAGAAATGTCACCTGCTATGAGAGAGCCGAGTGCAAGGAAAGGTGAGCGGGATTCCCACCCGAGGAGGAGATGGGTAATGTGTAAGATTGGAAAGCCTCTCAGATCATCAGGCGCAGTGAATCCAGTTTCACCTTATTCAAATGTGGACAAAAAACATTGTCTGCCATTTCAGTAAACAAAGGATGTTGTGGCCATCAGGTCATCAGCTACTGTACCTTGAGGGGAATCCAGGTGGGAGAAAAACAGGATACTACTGACCCTAGATAGTTAAGATGCATATCAAAGGAATGATTTCAACCAGCTTAGACTCTTCCCATACATGGAAAAGGACTAAAATCATTAACCTGAGAGGTCTGGTTTTTTGCAATTATTAGCAGTAATCTTTTTTTTTTTTTTTTTCGCGGTACGCGGGCCTCTCACTGCTGTGGCCTCTCCCGTTGCGGAGCACAGGCTCCGGACGCGCAGGCTCAGCGGCCATGGCTCACGGGCCCAGCCGCTCCGCGGCATGTGGGATCTTCCCGGACTGGGGCACGAACCCGCGTCCCCTGCATCGGCAGGCGGACTCTGAACCACTGCGCCATCAGGGAAGCCCAGCAGTAATCTTTTGATGTTCAACTACATGTGTTTTTTTGTTGTTGTTGTTTTAATTTGTTTTGGTTTTTTTCCCCAGCAAACACTCCTATATATCCTGGCTTTTCCCTTACCTCTCTGGAACAGCTTCTCAGAGCTATCTGAGAAACACCATCTCCCAGGCGATGGTCCCCATTAAGGTCCCCAAATAAAACATAACTCTCAACTTTTCAGGCTGTGCACTTTTCTTTTTCAGTTGACACAAGTCATCACGCTCTCCCTTCTAGATGTTCTATTTGTCTCCCAAAAATAAATGGCAGCAACAGACTAGGATATTCCTTAGATCCTGCTGGTGTTGGAGAAATACAGGAGCAAGGAATGGAGGAACTGAATTCCCCAGGGGGAATTTCTCAGGGTACAACTCGGGCTCTTTCTACTAAGACTAATACACTACGCAGAATATGGCACCTGAGAACATCACCTACATTCTCACTATGACGAAAGATCCCACACTTGTAGCAGACATGCAGGCGATCGATTCTGAATGCCTACTTTGGGCTTTGGTGGTAGTGTAAGCAGATAAGGCAGGGAGTCCTTGGAGACAGAGAACCAGGCATGGCTTTCTTGACATAAGAGAAGCCATATTTGGCCTAAGCCATTTTGTGATCTAAGCCTGGCCACAATGCTCATCCTTGAACAGGTCTCAGTAATCAATGAGCTTAAGAGGAAAAAGAATGCAGAAACAAAGGAAAAGCAGTCAAACGATAGTTCAGCGATAAAACAGTCCTGGTTCCTCAAGGGATACACATCACAATCCGATATCCATCTCTGAGTTCTGCAGGAACAAAGGTCCCCTCCCAGGTGGAGGATGGTTAACTTCACACTGAGACCCCAAACTGCTCAGAACCTAAGGGATGATGATGTGGACCTTTTCTGACCCAGGGGACTTCAATCAACTAAAGCTTGGACAGTCGACCTTTGTCCCAGTTCCAGGCTGAATTCCCCTCTGCTCAAGCCCCTTCATGAACATGCAGGTACCTTTAGCTTCATGCATCTCCAGCTTTCCTGTTTGGTGAGACAGGCTTTGGGGAAAGGTCCCCGGTGCTCTCCTTACTTGCTGCAAGGAATAAATCCTTCCTTCTCCTGAAATTTGGCCTGGTTGTGTCTTTGGGCTCCACACTCACCAAGACGTGAACCCAGTCTTCGGGTAACAGTAGTGAAACCGAGAAGGACCCCGTGGGGCTCCCGGGCATGGTATCCTTTCTGCCCACCCCCGTTTCTTGACTCCAGACTCTATGACCTTCCCTGAGTTTCAAAGGGCAGGTTCAAACAGTTGTTAGTCCAGGAAGGGAGGGGGTGCAGACAGGAGCAGTCAACAAACAATAGTGCAGCCTTGGGGCAGGGTCCTGGTCCCCCCTCAAGGGATGCACATAACAAAGTCTTTAAACTCTTTTAAGAGGTCAGCATTCTTCATACCAGAGAAAGACCACCTGAGGCTACATTAAAGGAACCAGAGGTGGTCATCAAGAAGATTACCCGTGACCAGATTAGAGGACTAAAGGCCCTGCACACACCCCACCCTTGAACCCTTGCCACACTCCTCACCAATCTCCCCTGGGTTGGGACACATAGTTTTCCAGGGCAGGAACCCGCTGTGTCCCCCTGTGCCTGGCAAGGCAATAAAGCCAATCTTTTCTACTTCACCAAAACCCTGTCTCTGAGATTCGATTCAACAGCGGCGCACAGAGATCAGTAGGGAGAAAGCATGTCCTTTGGCAAGTCTGGACTCCAGGACACTAGGGTTTCCTCGCCTGGGTTAAAGAACTGGGTCACGGTCTGTTCTTTCTGAACCAGAATAGCTTCCCGTAGTTTTGTTTTGTTTTATTAGTTCAAATCTAAAAATGTCGTTGATCACAGAATATCTCTACAAATGTTTTCATGTATTCCCCACCCTTCCCCACCCACCACTGCCCCAAAACACACGGGGAATAGAACGTGGCTAGGAAAAGGATTCTTGTTTCCATGTTCAAGGTGGCTGGAAAAATGCAGGGTCTTTTGTCCACACCCATGAACATCCCTCATCAAATCACTGAAGGATGATTCTCCTCCTTGAATTAAATGACTGTGGCAGTCATAATATAATATCTACTTTGTTTTAATATTCTAAAATAAAACATCAACCTCCCCTCCAACTTCCCCACATACCTGCGTGAATTGCACCTTTTTCTTGGAAAATACGTCAAGGTAAGGATGACTGCCTCAAGCATTGTACAAGTCATGCATTGGTGAGCAGTTTAAATGCATTTAAACTGCTCCTGGCTTCCTTACTGAGAGGAGGAGCTGAAGGCTTTTGTTTCCACTTCAGTGAGACATTCTTCTCTGCATTTGTGCCTATTACCTCACTAATGAGTGATCATGTTTGGTCTAAACTCAATGCAGCGTTTCCTTTCCTAAAGTTCTCTGGTGGCTAGAGCTCTGCTATCTACAATTTCACTGATGCCATTTATCTACTCCCTAGTGAGAGATTATGAAAATAAAATGAGTTTAGTAGTTAGGACCATGGAGAGTGGAATCAAAGGATCTTAAGTCTGATTGTGGCTTTGCCAGTTGATGACTGTGTGAGCTTGAGAAATGTACATCGTCCCTCTAGGTCACGAGTTTTCTGCATTTCATGGGCTCACAGTGAGGGTTTGACTACAACAGTGCTAGTCATACAGTAAATGCTACATCATGTCTGCTATGAGGGTGTGAAGACGATGATGTCATCTATTCAACTTTAAAATTCAGGGAGAAGCAGAAACAAAGCTGGAGTTAATTCTCCCTGGTCCTGCCAAGAACTGCTTTCTTTCTACTTGGGAGAACTTTCTGATGCCAGGAGTTACGTGATAAAAACAGTTTTAACAGAGTTGCTGTCTTTTGAACAAAGGGAAACATATACATGAGAGGTTTGGTTTTAGGGAGTGGGTCATGTCTCCACGTCACTTAAGTATAACGGAATTTAATTCCAAACTACATCATCAATAGAACTACCATATATGATCCAGCAATTCCATTCCCGAGTATGTATCCAGAAAAAAAATAAAAACACTAGTTGGAAAATATACATGCATCCCAATGTTCATAGCAACGTTCATAGCAGCACTGTTTACAATAGCCAGTATATGGAAGCAACTCAAGTATCCATCAACAGACGAATGGATAAAGATGATGTGGTTTATGTATGTATATATACATACACACACACACACATATATATATAATGGCATATTACTCAGCCATAAAAAAGAACAAAATTCTGAAATCAATTATACTCCAATAAAAATTTTTAAAAAAAGAACAAAATTCTAAAACCTGCAATAACATGAATGGACCTAGAGAATATTATGCTTAGTGAAATAAGTCAGAAAAAGACTATATGATATCATATATATGGAATCCAAAAAATAAAACCAATGTATATAACGAAACAGAAGCAGACTCACAGATATAGAAAACAAGCTAGTATTTACCAGTGGGGAGAGGGAAACAGGAGAAGGGCAAAATAGGGTTGGGGATTAAGAAATACAAACTACTATGTATAAAATAGATAAGCAACAAAGATACATTGTACAGCACAAGGCATTACAGCCATTATTTTGTAATAATTTTTAATGGAGTATAATCTATAGAAATACTGAATCACTATGCTGCACACTTGAAACTAATATGGTTAATTATTATTAAACGAATAATTAATCAACTATACTTCGATTAAAAAAAAAAAAAAACTGTGAACACCAAGAACCTAACTTCGAGGTACCTGCTGAGACCAGACAGAAGAATGGAAAGGATGGGGTTGACCACACAGCTGGAGGGACGCCGCTGGGGAAGGGGGGAACCAGCTAAGGCTTCAACATCCAATGGGCTGGCAGGATGGATAGGAATGTGCCCCTACCTTACTCTGGAGGAGTTGGCCTGAGTCAGAAAGCAGAGTGGGGCCCTCCACGGCCTTTCCCAAATCCTGCCCCAGGGGAAGGTTCATAAAACACTTATCAGGCCACATCTCCCAGGAAGAAAGTCAAAGGAACAAAAGCTGCCACCCATCCCCATCCCGGTTCAACAAATCAGTGGGTAGAAGTGAGCCTCGGACAGCTCCATCTGCCCTCTCTAGGGAAAAAGTGTTCAACCAGAGTCATGAAGAGCCATTCTGAAAATGTAAGTTCTGACCCTTTCAACGGAGTGCACAAAACGTAATATCAACTACTTTTCATACCCCAGGTATCTTTAAGAACAGCCTTCCTCCCATTTTATGTTGATAGGCCTGTGTGTTCCCTTGCCCATCTGTTTTACCTGACCCCAAGTTTGCTCTTAAGCTAGAAATCCAGCTTTGTTTAAAAGAGTTGGCTAAATAAAATTAAGTAAAGCTCTGTCCTAGAGTGGGAGGGGGAAAGCAAAATATTTCATAAAGATGTATCTGTGGCTTAAACAAGTTTCTCCTTTCAAATTTTAGAATGTATTAGGATACACGGTAGTTTATTAAATAAATATTATTGGAGAAAAGGAAGGAAAGAAGGAAGGAAAAAGCTAGGCAGACAGAGATGACAAAACTTCCAGTTCTCATACGGTAATATAAAAGATAGCATCCTTCCCCAGCACCAGACAAGGAATTCCCAAGCCATCCTTGAAAAATGATCAAACGTATTTAAATGATAATCAGAGAAAACGAAAGGTCGCGTGTTTGCAAGACTATTTTACTCAACAGTGTTTTAAAATGCACTGTATTTCACTGACTCATTCTCCTGAAATGCATTTGGAAATGGACTCTTCGGTCAACATTCTTTTATCAACGCCTCTACAAATGAAATCTCACTTGATTGTTTTAAATGTGAGACCTAATTGACATATAAGGTTATATTAGTTTCAGGTGCACAACGTAATGATTTGCTACTTGTATAAATGAGGAAAGGATGACCACAGTAAGTCAACATCCATCACTACAAATTGCACTTGATTTCTCAAAATTTAAAAATCTCCTTCCCTGCCAAGATTTTCAAAAGAATAACCCTGTCATGTTCTCCACGGTTAACAAGAACAGGGCTTCTACCCAACGCGTTAACTTTTGTACATCTGAATCAACAGCAGTTTCACCTTTTAATTAAACGAGGTGCTTCAGAAGCCTGGACCTCTTTGGAAATGATCCTTTTAATTATACTCCCTGTCTCTTCTCTTAAGAGTGCTGCTCAAATTTTGCCAGCATGATCTCTTAGATCTTCTAATAACTCTAGGAGCCGGAGTAAGTTTCCTTTTACAATCTGTCAAGTGCTGGAAGTTTAACCGATGTCTGGCTTTGTCCAAGGGTTTCCTGCTTTCTGTGATTATGCAGATCTTTTCTGTATCTGAGAACTGGAGACTAGCTCTGTCCTAGGTTGTTGAAGAACAGCTATTTCAGCTGACTTCGGATTAACAGCTGCTGTGCTCATCACTGGCAATTCACCTTAAGGTTTTGTAGAAAAGGTAAGATTGGAAGATTTTATATAGATATATATGTAGTTATCTGGATAACATTCATTATAATATGTATTATCTACTGATATATATTAGCTATCATATACAGCATTATATATAATATATGCAGCCCATATAATGTATAGATATAATTAGTTATAATACATATTATATACTGATATACATTATTATATATATTATATATAGACTATATATACATTTTATATATATATATATATATATATATATATATACACTGAAATTTTAATTACAAAGCAACCTTTAAGTGAAACAAGTATTCAAATTTACGTTCAAGAATGAAATATTTCGTTAAGGATTGGGTAAGCCATGTAGAGTCTAAAAGTTGTTTTTAAAACACGAACTTCATCAGCAGAAAATGCCTACGAGATGGTCAGAGTGCGCTCTCATGGAAAATGTTCATGCCATTATCTTTAAAGTTTATTAAAAATCTCTACCTTGGAAGGGTTTTAAAGCCAGATTACTATAAACGTTCATTTTTTTCATAGCTATATGTTTCCAAAATGTACATGCCCGTAACTAATGTCTTTGTATAACTCTCTATATGGATGAAAGGTGGTGGGGAGACTGGGTGGTTTACGCACACGGATAGGCATATCATTAAAAATGCCTTTAATTTAGGCGCAAAAACTTACTTGAAAGAGGATGATATTTTGACTATAAGTGGAGAATACCACGGAGAGAATTTTAGAAAGGGGCATGAATTTGGCCAGCATTCTCTTCCTAATATTTCCAGTTTATGTACAAAACTAGGTATCTCGCATTATTTCATCAGAAACTCCCTGGGAATAGACTTTTGCCTATGACCGGTTATATTGGTAAATGCTCTATACTGACTTTTTTTTCCTAATGAGACCCCAAATAAAATTGAAACAATATTTTATTTTGGCCAGAACAAGAGGATGAAAATGGCAGAGAATCTTAGGAAATGAAATAAAGAGGACCACAAAATGACTGCTGGGCAGCTTATTTCAACACCTCTTTACCAAGAGAGTGTCATGTCTGGAGAACAGGTGGGGAAATAAATCCAGTGGTAAAGTCCAGACCAGCAAAGGTGAAATTAATTCAGGGATGCCTCTGTAGTTGGGCAACTCAGTGAATTACTTTGTAAAAATGTTCTTAAACTACAACAGAAAATACTCTTTATCAGGGGCTGGTGGGGGGGACCCGTGGTTCTTAACTGCCGTTTTATTTTATTTATTTATTTATTTATTTATTTATTTATTTATTTATTTATTTATTTTTGCGGTATGCGGGCCTCTCACTGTTGTGGCCTCCCCCGTTGCGGAGCACAGGCTCCGGACGCGCAGGCCCAGCGGCCATGGCTCACGGGCCCAGCCGCTCCGCGGCATATGGGATCCTCCCAGACCGGGGCACGAACCCGTATCCCCTGCATCGGCAGGCGGACTCTCAACCACTGCGCCACCAGGGAGGCCCATGCCGTTTTATTTTAAAGACACCAAAGAAGTTTTCATGTGATTCTGTAATCAAAGCAAAATAATTAATATAAGTAGAGAGCAGAGAACAGTAGATCAATGGAAAAGCAGTGACGGGTAATCCAAAGCAATCTCCTTTAGAACCTAAGTCCTCACTTAGAGATGGCTTTCAAGACCACTATTTCGGGAGACTCTGAGAAATAACCCGTTACGTCGGGTCTGGATATGGGGAGACAACTGAAGGAAAATTTATTTAGGTTACAAAGAAATTATAATATGGTTAGATTATCAGATGAATTGTTTGAAAGGAAGCTGAAGTCAAAATGAAGATAAATAAAACCCAAGAAAGAAGTCTTTTCTCTTTCGGGTTCACTCCTGTAGCCCTCACACCCAGAACTGTGTCTGACACGCACACAACATGAATGAACAAATTCAGAATGATTCACACACATTTCCGTAGCTAGGTAATATTACAGTGAAGCCTCAGAAAACATAATGATCAAATCAAATCAACCAAGCCGTGGCGGAAGGACAGCCTACCTCTTAACTCCCAAGACTTACATGATGATAATTTATAAAGTAAAGGTCCATGGCGTTTTCTGAGTGAACAGCCTGTAGTCTTCCTGTCTACATAATTGCTATTTTTCTTTTTTTAAAGCACTGATTTCATGGAGGTCAGAAGTAGGCCAGTTTGAAACAATCAAACACCTTTTACGTGAAGTCAAAAAAAAAAAAGGCTCAAATCAGGTGGGAATAATCTCTTCCCTGACAAGTTATGAAGCTGACCGCCACTGTTATAAAGCCCTTGGTGCAGAGACACTGGACCCTGCTGCCCATGGTCTTGCTGTTTCCCAGGGTCCTGGAACACAACCTCACCCAGACAAGGGCGACAATCATCTCCCCTTAGCTGAAATCCGCCTTTTGGCATATCTGACAAAATCCAACTCTAGCTGCTGAAACAGCAGCTTTACATTTCTGGGTCCCAGCAGGAGGGCAATAAAACCACTTGGATGGTCCACCTTTGCCCGTTCCCCACGAGAAGGAGGGAAGAGAGAACTCGGGTCTGAGAACACAGGCGACCCTGTTAGAGGAGATTTCTCCCCGAGTCATCACACAGCCTCCCACAAGAACTGTAATCCCATCAGCCTGGCACCCTGCACGGCCCACTGAGCGATGCTGCACCCACCCTGGCCCATTACAGAAGCAGCTTCCATAAGGCAACCCTTATGATAAACCTTCTGGTATATTTCCAATAGCACCGAAAAGAAAAGAAAACACGCAGCGCAGTAAAAGGGACTTACCACCACGGCAGCTGTAGGCTCAAGACTGGGAACACCCTGTAGGCGAGCTCTCATGGGGCGCGAAAAATGTTCTCTCGTTTCTCCCGCTGTGGGCTTCTCCGGAGGATCTCATGCTTCCTTTTCAATCATACCCCGTCTACCTGAGCAGCCCGCTGGGTTTTCTAGTCTTGCTGTGACTTTTACTCAATTTCCTTGAGCTTTACCTTCCCACAAGCTCAGCCTCGGGCTCTGCTTTCTGGGGAACCCAAGCGCAGACGGGAGGCGGATTCTTGGACCAGAGAAGATTCGGGATGGAGGCGGCGCACCTCTCTGCGGGAGTAGCGACCGTTTGGCCGGCGGTAAGCGGGTGGAGACTGCGCTGCTCAAGCAGGGGCCGCCCGGTGAGAAACGCTCTCACCTGTGGGAAACCGCAATGGCTTGTGGGGTTGGGGGAAGACACGGCTTTGGGAGATCGCACAGCTGCAGGCGGACCAATCATCGTTAAGGATCGGTCGGTAGGTCGATTTCAACCACGTCAGGAGCCTTGCAGAAAGAGAATACGCTCAGGGCGGCTAATCGGCAATCTACAGCAGGCCCTGAAAGCCAGGCGCCGGCGTGCAAAGCTCTAAGGAAGAGTCATCTTCTGCAGCTGTCGGGCAGTTTTTGCTGGAAATCACGACCAGGGCGGGTAATAAGGAACAGATCCGCAAAGACGACTGGATGCTGACCGGCCTGGCGTGATGGGGAAAGAGCTGCACCTGTGTCCGTGGACTAGCCTGGGGATCCCAACACACCCACATCCCCGCAACACCGCTAGGGGACACGGTGGCCCCCAATCCTTCCTTTGCCATGGCCTCACCTGGAGGAGGTACCTCTGAAAACAAAGCTTATACTCCTCAAGACGCACCCCCTCCTTTCTCTGAGTTCCTTAGAACTGTGGTTTGCAAACTTCAGCACACAGAGCATCACTTAGAAGGCGAGTTTGAAGCCCAGATGGCTGCCCCCCACGCTCCCAGCTTCTGACTCAGCCAGGCTGGGGCGGGTCCCGAGAACGCGTGCTTCTCCAGCTTCCCCAGGCGATGTCGCTCCTGCTGGTTGAGGGGCCACACTTGCAGGAACCACCACTTTGGGCCTATCCCCAGGCTCCACCCCAGACGAGTGGGTTGCACCAGGCCTTCTCTGCGGAAGCGGGCAGCCTGGGTCCCAGAGGAGCTGCTTGCCCAGACCAGGTGTGGGCACTTGAGGGGAGATGGATCTCAAGACAGGACTGGGATGGGAGGAACAGAGTAGAAGAAACCCTAGATACGAAATCAGACGATGCACTGGCACAGCGGCATGCACTCCTGCCTTGGGATTCCAGTTTCTGAAGGATATTCAGAGCTGATCCTAAGAGTCTGATGTGACGGCACCTGGAATAGTGGACACAGAAACGGCCTTCAGTAAATAAAGTGGAGTCGCCAGATCTCGGTGTAGCACTGAGAGCGGGGTGAGAAGCATAAGAGAAGCTGGGGTGCTAGGATGAATTGCTCCTGGAAAACCAGATATCCTCCACTTTTCTCCCTGGGAGGATTCAGAGGACCCCCTTCACGACAGCACTAAGGGATACACAGCGGAGGGGGTGTCAGCATGATTCAGAAGCTACTCAGCGGCTGTTACCTGCAGGCCAGGGTGGAGAGTGGATGGTGTATCCACACACCTAAACTCACAAATAGTGACGCTATTGATTGGATTCTGGAACAGCAGAGGGAAGGGGCCAGCACGTAGCCTTCAGAAGCAAGATGAACCTAATTACCGTAATTGGCATGACCCCAGAGTAACACGCATCGTGCCTGATGCCCGGGGAATCTGTAGCTCACAGATCACAGTGAGGCTTAGGGGTGTTTTTCAGTTTCTTTACTAAAAAGAAACTAGAACTTCTAGTCAAGCGGAAAGCTGCCATCAGCTGCTTCTTTAGAATAATCACAACCCCTTACTCAGTTTCCAGAGTTGGGGCAGCTCACAGACAAAACAGCCAACTGAATGGAGGAAAAACCCTACAGTACGATGCAAAAAAGTACAGTCAACATTTCTGTTACTTTTCCACAACAGCATGCACAGATAATTGCCAGAACTGTGGAAATGCATGGAGATGACTTCGGACTCTCTCTGCATTCTTTTTTTTTTTTTTTTTTTGGCGATATGTGGGCCTCTCACTGTTGTGGCCTCTCCCGTTGCGGAGCACAGGCTCCGGACGCGCAGGCTCAGCGGCCATGGCTCACGGGCCCAGCCGCTCCACAGCATGTGGGATCCTCCCGGACCAGGGCACGAACCCGTGTCCCCTGCATCAGCAGGCGGACTCTCAGCCACTGCGCCACCAGGGAAGCCCCCAAGTAACACATTTTTGTCAACACCTTTAAACAATGCTAGAGTGTGTTTTACGGAAATTTAGCAGAGGAGAGTGACAAGGGGGCCATATTTTTGAGAACTCATAAGACTATATTTAATTTCAAGGATATCAGTAGTGGCACAGTAAATATGTTTCAACTGAAAGCATCACAGAAAATGTGTTATTTTTATCAGTCATTCTCAAATGGGGCAATTTTGCACTCACACACACACACACCCCTTGTGGGGACAGCTGGCAATGTATGAAGACATTTTTTGTTTTCACTACTTGGGGAGAAGGGTGCTACTAGCAACCAGTGGGCAGAGGCCAGGGACAATTTTAATCATCTCACAAAGCACAAGGCAGCCCCGCACAACCAAGAGATATCCAGCCCCAGTGTTAATCATGCCCAGATTGGGAACACCTGGTTTATAGTGAGGCCACAACGAACTTCAGGTGCTGCTAAATAATAACCATAAGAGTTTCACTGAACCAGTAATGATCTGGATTATATATTTTCTTAGTATCACTTGATACTGAGGATTACTGGAATTCTACAGACAAACTCCCAAATCAGCAAACAGGAGCATCATTTCAACTCCCCTTGAAGGAAAAGACTAACTTTTGTACAGTAAGTGGGCTACCAAAGTACAACACTATCGCAGGATGGGGAGATTCACACTTGAACTTGAATTGCAGACACTGTGATCCTTTTAAAATATGACACAAATGGGGCTTCCCTGGTGGCGCAGTGGTTAAGAATCCACCTCCCAATGCAGGGGACACGGGTTCGAGCCCTGGTCCGGGAAGATCCCACATGCCACAGAGCAACGAAGCCTGTGCGCCCCAACTACTGAGCCTGCGCTCTAGAGCCCACGAGCCACAACTACTGAAGCCGCACGCCTACAGCCCGTGCTCCGCAACAAGAGAAGCCACCGCAATGAGAAGCCCGCGCACTGCAAAGAAGAGTAGCCCCCGCACACCCCGCAACTAGAGAAAGCCGGCGTGCAGCAACGAAGACCCAACGCAGCCAAAAATAAATAAATAAAATAAATAAATTTAAAATATGACACAAATGAACCTGTCTATGAAACAGAAACAGAATCACAGACACAGAGAATAGACTGGTGGTTGCCAAGTGGGAGAGGGATGGATTGGGAGTTTGGGGTTGGTAGATGCAAATTAGTATATGTAGAATGGATAAACAACAAGGTCCTACTGTAGAGCACAGGGAACTGTATTCAATATCCTGTGATAAACCATACTGGAAAGGAATATGAAAAAGACTGTGTATATATGTATAACTTTGCAGTTATATGAGTCACTTTGCTGTACAGCAGTAATTAACACAACATTGTAAATCATCTATACTTCAATTAAAAAATATTCATCACTGTTTCTAGTGCAAAATAATATACTGTAAATGGAGCCATTCAAACTAACCTTCAGAAAAGTGTCCCCAGGATGAAATAAATGTCAGATTTTTAAAATTGCTGCTACAAACATGAAACCGACCAAGGAGCTTCATTTCCAAGTTTCCTTCTGCTATGACATAGTAATTAAACTCTTCTTAGGGACTCTTGTTTAGAAACTGCTCAGCTATGGATGTTTTGGTGTTCAGGCTAAATTTCATGGGCCTGATCACTGATTGAATGAAGTGGCTCGATAGTGCTTCAGTGGCTCGATAGTGCTTCACACTGAAGGACTTAGAAATAAAGCTGCTCCAAGCTGTCGCATTCATTAATTTTCTGCAGTCATGGCAGCATCAGTTAGATATTGATTTATTGGAGAAATTTCAGCTTCCTGGAGCTTCCTTCCAGACTCCAACACTCATGAGAGCCATTTATGGTTTACCAGACAAAAAGTAGTTTTCCATTTAATCAACTTATTTATCTCTTAATCCTTATACAGAGAGATGCTCATAAAACCATTCAGAGTTCTCAAAGAAAGGTACCCACTGTGGGGAACCACATTTCTTGTACAACCCAGATTTTTTCTGATTCTGTGCATTCCTGGATCCTGCCTTTGGCCAAGGAGGTAATTAGTCCTCCAACGCAATGCTTTAGCTGCAACCATCCACAGAAAACACAAAACGGGTAAGGCTTGTCCCACCTGAAGGTCATCACAGCTCCTGATTTCACGGTTTGGAAATCTTGCACCCCAAACCGTTCCCTGTCTGAAGACGGGCCATGCGCACTCGCGGAGATGTTTAAGAGAGAATGCCACAGGTGGGTTTTCGGTTCTGGCATGGGCTTTACAGGTTATGGTGGAGCCCTGAAGCGTAAGGATTGACAAATCCTGCACATTAGAGTTCCCTGGGAGGTGGTTACGAAGAAGACTCGCATCCCCCGACCAACAGGAATGAACCAAGGTGTGCAGGGTATTTGCAGGGGGAGACGCCAATGCCGTTGGCTCTTTCTCTCTGCCTGCGTTCTGAATTCTCCATCCAGTCTCTCCTGCCCTTCTCCACTCCTACGTTCTCTTCCTGCTGATTCTTCCTGTACTTTCTTCCTCTTCCTTACCTTGCTGCTGCCTTATCTCCCCACTCCTTGCCCCGACACAGTGCTGAAGTTCGGGAACCAGGGGAAACCACTCCTTTACCAGTTCCCTTCTTTTCTGAGGGAACCTGTAGGCACATGTGTATGTGGTTTGCAGCCAACAAGGAGGCTGACAATCCTCTCTGCTTTCCCGCTTCCTGTGGATGTTTGTATAATATTTAAGCATTAATTATGTAATGTTTGTCAAGTGTGTGAAGCTCCTAGGGAAAAAGGCATTATATTAAGAGCATTATTATTAGTGTTTTCTCAGCGAAACTTCCATTACCAAACGCTTCGGGAAATGAGGAGTGGCCATCTGTCAGCCAGTTTTTAAATGTTTCCCTTCGACAGGATTTTCTTGATTGCTAAAAGGAGGTACTTTGTATACAAAACTCATTTTTAAAAATGAGTTGAACAGCTGTTGTGCCCTACACTCTTTTTAACACCTTGCTAGCGGCTATTTTTTTCAACAACTTGAAAAACAAATCCGTTTCCATTCCTGGGTTTTAATAATGATCATGTAAGCATGCACAGTGTGAGACCATAAGCAGCTTTGTTGATAATGAGCGAAAAGTACTCCACTTCTTAATGGATTACAAGGTGTCTAAGGAAGTCAGATCTTGCCTAAGGCCCTGCATGACCTGAAGCATGCGCAGAGGATGGTCTCCAGGGCAGGCTCAAAACGCAGAGACAGGGATTCCCTGGTGGCGCAGTCGTTGAGAGTCTGCCTGCCGATGCGGGGGACACGGGTTCGTGCCCCGGTCCGGGAGGATCCCACATGCCGCAGAGCGGCTGGGCCCGTGAGCCATGGCCATTGAGCCTGCGCGTCTGGAGCCTGTGCTCCGCAACAGGAGAGGCCACAACAGTGAGAGGCCCGCGTACCGGGAAAAAAAAAAAAGCAGAGACAGGGTCCAGTGGTTAAGACTTCTCGCTCCACTGCAGCGAGCCCTGGTCAGGGAAATGAGATCCCACGTGCCACCTGGCCAGAAAGACAAAGGCAGATGTCCTGGCCCAATCCAACCTTTACCCGCCCCTTCAGCAACACCGAGCATTTCCAACTTTCTGTTTCATATTTTCATGTTTTTTAAATAGTTAAGTGTTTAAGTTATATATGACTTATCTTTGTGCAAAGTGTAAGGAAGGAATCCAGCTCTGCTATGTCACCATATGGCTTTTCAAGTTACCCCACTACCACGTTAAAAAAAAAAAAAAAGAAAAATTATCCACTTTTCTAAAATATCACTTTATCACAGACTAAATTCCTATGTCTGACAGGACATTTTTCTGACATTCTACTAAGTTAACTGCATTCATCTCTCAATTATTAGGCCAATACCAAACCATTTAAATACGGTCTCTATAATGTGTTTTTGTACTGAACTGCACCTCCTCAGGAACTTGCATTTTCTTCCTGAATGGCCTGGAACGGAGGCCATGCGAGTAATTGCACACATTCACATGAGTCTTTACATAGAGGAAAAACAAAGTACCAAGGCATCCACCTAAAAACCCATGAATGCTTTTATAAAGTGAAGCAATCTATGTCTCTGAAAAAGTTTTCATCAACCTAAATACAAAACTCTAAAAAGTGAATGGCCTAAGGTTTAGCAGATGTGTTACAAAATATCTTTATGGATGGGTTCGTAAAAAGTACAGCTGATATTTTTCAAATATCAGGATATTTGAACCGTGTCTTTAAATGGGAAGAGCGGAATTCTGCCATAACTGCGTTCCTAAATGTAACAGTAGATGAGAACTAGCATTTATCCTGATCCAAACATGGATGGACAATTGTGTGTCAGGATTTCCTCTGGCTGTGAAGACTCTGCTAGGATAACTTACATAGGTAAGATCGGATTTATCTCTGGAAATACTGCAGGGATTGTAGGAACAACTCAAGAAATGCACCCATGACCCAGGATCCTCCTACTTTTGGTGTGATGTGGCCTTTCTGTGCCTGGTCAGCAAACGGCAGCTGAAACTACAGACATTGTGTCAGATCTCCAAGTAGAAAGGAAAGGGAAAGAAAAAAAAGTGCCGGCCAAGTTTCACTGGCCACCCTCACGTCACATGGACACTGTTAGCTGCAGAGAAGTTTGACAGATCAAATTGCTTTCATAGCTTTTGGTACAGAGGTAAAGAGAAAGGAAGCTGGATATATCAGTTAACTCAGCTAAACTACAATGCCATATTGTTAAAAAAGTTCACCTTCATGTCAGAGGGTACTCAGAATTAATTAAAATGGACATTTGGGCTTCTAAGACTATAACAACAACAAAAAAAAAACCCACCACAAAACAACAACATCAAAAGACAAATAGAACAAAACAAAAAACAAAAAAAGATAACAGAAAAAAATAACACACACACACAAAACCAAAACAACAACAAAAAGACTACAACACACAAATTCTAAAACCAGCCAAGGAAAAATATTTAGTCATGCAAGGACGTCAAAAGTATACCAAATGCACGCACTTCTTTAAAAAAGGGGAAAAAAAACAAAACCTTTCCAGAACTCTAATAAGCTGATAAATGAATCAAATTAATACACAGACGAAGAAAAGCGCTATGTATAATCAAAATGTCAATAGGCAATGAAACACTGAAACTCCTGGCTAATTTATAAACAGTTATCATGGCGATTAAGCTTAATTCAACAGTCAGAACTAAATCTTATAAGAAAAGAAAAATAATGTAACATATATACCACATGTTACAATATATAACATTAATGTATATAACATACTATGTTGTAACTAATATAGTTGCAATAATCTTGATCTAAAAAAAACAATTCATTTTAACCAAAATCTATGCAGAAGGAAGTTAACTGGTGTTAAAAATGGTGCTAAACCATTACTAAGGGGCAGTGGGCAGGTGATGTTATTTTAGAACTAAATATCTAAATATTTTCTCTTTGGTAGAATTTTTAAATACCCAGGGGAAAAAAAGAGAAAGAAAATGTGAGCAATTAAGTAAAAGGCAGGAAATAACTGAGAAAGTAACAAGAACAAAAACTCAAGAGTTTTTTAAATGGCAGAGAACCAAATATCAGGTACTAATGGAATTTTACTTATGTTTACTTAGTGTAGACTTGTTACTTGTACAAATACTTTAGACCTGTGGTTCTTTTTTTTTTTTTTGTGGTACACGGGCCTCTCACTGTTGTGGCCTCTCCCGTTGCACAGCACAGGCTCCGGACGCGCAGGCTCAGTGGTCATGGCTCACGGGCCCAGCCACTCCGTGGCAAGTGGGATCTTCCCGGACCGGGGCACGAACCCGTGTCCCCTGCATCGGCAGGCGGACTCTCAAGCACTGCGCCACCAGGGAAGCCCCAGACCTGTGGTTCTTGAACATTTTCCCCAGACAAATCTTCCTGAGAGGCTCAAAGGGCCTCAACGATAACACAGGCTAATGCAACTGTTAGTTTCAAATCAGGGGTTACATGGTATATGCTTACAGTGGAATATTACTCGCTCTTTTTAATTTTATTTTATAACTATTTATTTATTTATTTTTGGCTGTGCTGGGTCTTCGTCGCTGTGTGCTGGCTTTCTCTAGCTGCTGCAGGCAGGGGCTACTCTTCACTCTGGTGTGGGGGCTCCTCTTTTCGGTGGCTTCTCTTGTCGCAAAGCATGAGCTCTAGGCACACAGGCTTCAGTAGTTGTGGCTCGCAGGCTCTAGAGCACAGCCTCAGTAGTTGTGGTGCACAGGCTTAGTTGCTCCACGGCATGTGGCATCTTCCTGGACCAGGGCTCAAACCCATGTCCCCTGCATTGGCAGGCGGATTCTTAACCACTGTGCCACCAGGGAAGTCCCTCGCTCTTTTTTAAAAAAAGGAAACCCTTCTATTTGGAACACCATGGATGAAACTGGAGGACATTATGCTAAATGAAGTGAGCCAGACTCTGAAGGACTAAGACTGCATGATTCCACTTACATGTGATATCGAAATAGTCAAACTCACAGAATCAGAGAAGAGAGTGATTGTTACCAGGAACCGAGGGGGGGCGGAAATGGGGAGGTGTAGTTCAATGGGCATAAATTTCAGTTATGCAAGATGTACAAACTCTGGAGATCTGCTATACAACATAGTGTCTGTGGTTAACAATACAGGCTGTGCACTTAAAAGTTGGTTAAGAGGATAGAACTCACGTTAAGTGTTCTCAAAACAACCACCAAACAACAAAAAAAACCCAGTAATTAGTTCAGCATACTCAAACATTCAGCAATTCTAGCTATCAGAATAGAATGGTCCTGGCCCAATGGGAAGAATCCAGAAATATCTGCTACCTGGGAGAGCCATCCACATACACAAGCTTTCCTCTCTTCTGCTGAATGTATTTTATATCACTCCAGCTGACTCCAAAATCACACGGGTGGAATTTCAAATCCACTGCTTGCGAAGGCTATGTCTACGCTCGTATAAAGCCTCAGATTTTTCCCCGCTGTCCCCTGCCACTCCCTGTTCCATATAAATTCATGTTAGGACACGAACTGTGTTTGAGGGAGTCATCCCTCCCACCACTCGAGTACTCACACATATTGGAACTTAGTAAAACACTGGTGAAATATTAAATATTCTGGGAAAGTTCCCCACAGACTTTATGGGAAACATAACTCAGAGTGTAGGTGGTGATGTCTGACAATGTTCTAGCCAGTCATTTATAAGCAGAAGTGATGTGTAACACTCTGAGGCTGGCTCATAAAAGTCTTCCATGAATTTCCTTCATCTTTTTCTCCCTTTCTGCTGCCTGGGATGGAGATATTCCCACCCCTCGCCCAGGAAAACCTTGGACATCATCAATTTTTTTAAAAGGGTGAAAAAAAAAATCAACTGTAGTAAGAATATTGTACCTGCTTAGATCTCAGCTTTTCAATAAAGTCATAACAGGGCAGGAAAAGGTCCAGAGAAGGGAAGACAGAATAATTAAAGGTCCAGAGCTGCTGCTCCATTCAGAGAACCTTTAAGGATGAGTGGGATTCCACCTGCAAAGAGCAGAGCTGCCAGGGGATATGGCTGAAGTCTATAAACTCATAAAAGGAAGAACTGAGGGGTGGCTGATGCAGGGGACACGGGTTCGTGCCCCGGTCCGGGAAGATCCCACATGCCACAGAGCGGATGGGCCCGTGAGCCATAGCCGCTGAGCCTGCGCGTCCGGAGCCTGTGCTTCGCAACGGGAGAGGCCACAACAGGGAGAGGCCCACGTACCGAAAGAAAACAACAAAAAAAGGCAGAACTGGGATGAACACAGACTTGTCCACCCAATCCCAGTTTACCATATCGACACTCTTTTCCTCACATCTAGAAAGAAGGAAATTAGGATAAACAGAGAAAGGATAAGTGAACAAAACCGAGCAGGTAGCAAGGGGCTGATGTGCAGAAATTATAACCCAGAAGACCAGAGGCTGACTGCAAATATAAAAAACTTCAAATAAATACTAGAAAAATTCACACATCACAGTTCTATTAAGGGAGCTAGAATGATGCCTAAAAAATTAAAGAGGCTTAAAACTGACCAAAAGTGAATGGCTTACAATGAGAAATATCTCTAGATTTTGAATCTTCGTAACGATGGCATTGCACACATCCTCACCAGCTAGCTGTGCTGCTTTGCAAACTGCCCCTGCCAATATCGCCTTTTCTGGTTAGTTGCAAAATATTTTTGCTGTTAGATTTATTTTGTATCAGCCAATGTGCTGTTTTTATGGAATTGCCCATAGAGAGAAGCCCGTTATGGATTCTGAGCGACCTGAAGAAGCTCTTGTAAACTACTAAATTTAGATAAGATTGAGCCTTACACTGAAATTCTTAAATGACCTCACTTTTCAAGTCTCCTCCAGGCATGAAACACACCCATTAGTATAATATGTAGTGTGGGCAGTTTTGAGAGATAAGGAGACATTCTGCTACCAGAGCAGGAATATAAATCAGAAGAGTCATTGATTCAATCCCTGGATGCTTGCAGATTAAATATAGTCACTTTTAAAAATCAAGTTCCACAACATTGCTGCTTTCTACATGATTGCCGTCTAAAGAAAGTAACATGGCTTCTGGTTATTTTAAGACCAATGAACACTCTCAATTTTTTCTTTTTAAATTGAAGTATAGTTGATTTACAATGTTGTGATAGTTTCTGGGCACAGCAAAGTAATTCAGTTATACACACACACATATATATCCTTTTTCAAATTCTTTTCCATTATAGGTTATTACAAGATATTGAATATAGTTCCCTGTGCTATACAGTAGGTCCTTATTAGTTATTGATTTTGAATATGTAAATATGTGAATCCCAATCTCCCAATTTATCCCTCTCCCTCACCTTTCCCCTTTGGTAACTGTAGGTTTGTTTTCTGTGTCTGTGAGTCTGTTTTTGTTTTGTAAATAAATACATTTATATCATTTTTTAGATTCCACAGAGAAGAGATAGCATATAATATTTGTCTTTCTCTGTCTGACTTATTTCACTCAGTATGATAATATCTAGGTCCACTCATGTTGCTGCAAATGGCATTATTTCATTCTTTTTCATGGCTGAGTAGTATTCCCTTGTATATATGTACCACATCTTCTTTATCCATTATCTGTCAGTGGACATTTAGGGTGCTTCCATGTCTTGGCTATTGTAAATACTGCTGCTATGAACATTGGGGTGCATGTATCTTTTCGAATTAGGAGTTTTCTCTGGATACATGCCCAAGAGTGGGATTGCTGGATCATATGGTAGCTCTGTGTTTACTTTATTAAGGAACCTCCATATTGTTCACCATAGTGGCTGCACCAAGTTACATTCCCACCAACAGCACAAGAGGGTTCCCTTTTCTCCACACCCTCTCCAGCATTTATTATTTGTAGACTTTTTGATGATGGCTGTTCTGACTGGATATCCTGTAGTTTTGATTTGCATTTATCTAATAATTAGCAATGTTGAGTATCTTTTCAGGTGCCTGTTGGCCACCTGTATGTCTTCTTTGGAGAAATGTCCATTTAAGTCTTCTGCCCATTTTTTGATTGGGTTCTTTATTTTTTTGATATTGAGCTGTATGAGCTGTTTGTATGTTCTGGAAATTAAGCCCTTGTTGGTCGCATCATTTGCAAATATTTTCTCCCATTCCGTTTTGTTTATGGTTTCCTTTTTTGTGCAAAAGCCCATAAGTTTGATTAGGTCTCATTTGTTTACTTTTCATTGCAGAATTTTTAAAAAAGAAGGCCAATGCTGCCCAGCTGGGAATTTAGTTTCTGATGCATTTCTATGTGGTATTCCAAATTCATGGCACAAATATCATGAGTATGGTGCTATGGCAGAAATTTGCTACCTTCTTACACCAATGGGCATTTTTGTAATACAAGGATGTAATTAAGTACTGCTCATGATTTACTGTTAAAATTTTGCCAAATCCCTGCTGGCTTCACTTGTATCTTTTAATAATTATGATCAAGGGACATTAACTCTCATGGCCAAACATTTTTTTTTAAAATTCTGGAGGTATAAATACAGACCTTTCCAGTAAAATGTTTTGTAATCATTCGAACGGTAACATTTCAGAACCACTGTCATTTGTTTATCCCTAAATCTAACCCTAACTTCCCTCCTTGATCCCACCCCTCCCTCCATGGCCCCCTCTCTCCTTCTGTCACTTCCTGTCCCCTCCCCCTACTCCTATATCACTTCCTGTCCCCTCCCCCTGCTTCTATGTCACTTCCTGTCCCCTCCCCCTACTCCTATATCACTTCCTGTCCCCTCCCCCTGCTTCTATGTCACTTCCTGTCCCCTCCCCTACTCCTATATCACTTCCTGTCCCCTCCCCCTGCTTCTATGTCACTTCCTGTCCCCTCCCCCTACTTCTATGTCACATCCTGTCCCCCCACTCCTATGTCAATTTGTGGCACCGCCCTCTCCTTCTATGATACTTCCTGACCCCTCTCCTTTATGTCACTTCCTGTCCCCTCCCATCAACTACCTGTCTCACCAAAATTCATACTCAAATCTCCCAGTTAAGGAGCATCCTTGAGATGAAGGATATAGGACCAGGCAGAGAAAGAAGTTGACGGAAACGGTCTTCATCAATGGGCTCAGCTGATTTGATGGAGATCTCTAGGACTGGGATAGCCCCTCAGTGTGATACATTCTTGAAGTGAGGGGGAGGACCAGCTTTTATACCCCTGCTAAGACCAGGTATTAAATGCAGGCTGCCTGTGAAGTGGGAACTCTACCTTGGGTGAGGCAACTCTCTTCAAATGAGGTCTATCCTGGAAGAGAGATCCAACCAAGATCTGTGAATACAACACACAGAAGATGGGAGATGAGATGCCTTGATCCTGATGGGGTCTCTGGGCAGGATGGCACAGCTTCACCACCCTAACCTTCTCTACTGAATTGTGCTGACACTGAAAAGGGTACAAAGAACATGAAAATGTCATTTGTACCCTTAGGCAGCTTAAAACTCCACTAGAGAAATGAGACATGGATGCATCTCTGAGTAGTACTCATTGACTCTCCTCATCAAGAGATAGTTCATAAAACTTGAATTTTAATTCTTTTAAAATGTTTCACTATCAATAGAAATAGAGCAATGCATTGATAATTTTAGACGAGGAATGCATGTGCGATGATCCAGAGGACAAATCCTGTCACCACCTGCTTTAGTAAATAAAGCATTATTGAAGCACAATCACACAAATTATCAATTGCCTATTGGACTGAGTGTCTAACCAGGACCACAAGGGACAGAAGAGACATAGATCCCAAAAAACTGACAGAAGACAGAAGTATCCTGAGCTAAAAACACATGAAGAGACTACTACACGAAGTTCATGGTCCTTCTCAATGAAAGAATGGGGTAATTCTTATTCCATAAGAAAAATTAGAAAGGGCTGGGGAATTAGTTCGGAATAGACAGTCTAGAAATAATTTTATCCAGTAGCTAAAACCTAGATTTTTAATAAAGTTACATAGATTCCAGATAGAAAGAGCAATTCAAAATACAGTACCCCCATTCATAGGACATTCAGCATTTGGTGTCGGGTCACCTTGAAAATCAGCCACTCACCATGCATGCTTCTGAACTGCATGGAGAAAGAAAAGTGCAAGCAACCAACAAGCATTAGATTCAAGAAGTGCAGGATAGGTGTGAGAAGCTAAGGCAGCCCTGCCAGGTTCATAGGCTCTTGCCATAACAGCATGTAACTCAGAGGCCTCCCGTGGAGGGAGATGTGATGGGGCAGCTGAGGAAATTTAAGTGGAGCCTAGGATCTTATCATACTGACAGCTCATTATGCCTGGTACCCAGAGAGGAGAATAAACACATCAGCCAGCATCCTTTTATAAGCAAGCCCAAAGGACCCAATGGGAGCTTATGTACCAACAGACTTTTCCAGAGGTGACACCAGAGCCATTAGAGACAAAACCTAGGCTTAAGGCTCAGTGGCACAAACAGACATTTGTATTCCAACTGTGCATGCAAAGCCACTTCCCTAAATGACACTTGAGGGTTTTCATTTAGATCTTTTGAACTATAATTTCTGGCTTTATTGCATATTTCATCTGGGCCACTTCCAAATGGATCTTCTGGCATGGTTATACACTATGATAGAGCGATATTCACTTTAAAAGTCATTACGTTAATCATCTCGGCTACTTTGATTTAGTGTGAGGGATGGCTGATTTCGTTTTCTTGCTTATTGTAAGAACTTTACTCAGGGTAAAATGAGTTTTATTTTTAAACGGAAACTGTGGATCACAGACCAAACATTTAAAGCACAGAGGCTTACGGTTTTGTTTTCTATACACATACACAGGTGTTATAACAACTTTGACTGTGTAACTTTGCCTGAGCTGAACCAGCCACAAAAATGTAGTGTTTGCTTGAGATGAGAGAATAGGAGAACTGAATTTATTGGGTATCTTCTGAATCTAGTTTGAAAACATTGTACTATCAGTGGTTACAATGCCCACCCAATAGGAGGGAGGCTATAACGTGCCATGCACTCAAATCAGTGATTTGACTTATTATTATTATTTGACTTAGACTGATGACTACATTTTGAAGTATTTTCTGATTTCCTAAAAAGTTTCTCACAGGCAATACAATTAAACATAGATACATTGGATTACAACAAAATTAAAGATTTCTGAGCAACTTTGGGCATAATCAACAAGGTGAAAGGCAACCTACGAAATGGGAGAAAATAATGGCAAATCATATATCTGATAAGGGGTTAATATCCAACATACATAAAGAACTCCTACAACTCAACAATGAAAAAACCCCAAATAATCCAATTAAAATATGAACAAAGGATTTGAATACACATTTCTCCAATGATATAC
This sequence comes from Mesoplodon densirostris, assembly GCF_025265405.1. NCBI lineage: Eukaryota > Metazoa > Chordata > Mammalia > Artiodactyla > Ziphiidae > Mesoplodon > Mesoplodon densirostris. The sequence continues at coordinate 133,109,014 of NC_082681.1, forward strand.
AGCTGGCCAACAAGCATATTAAAAGATTCTCAGCAACACTAATCATTCAGAAAATGCAAACTAAAGCCACAATGAGATACCACCTCATACCTATTAGGATGGCTACTATCAAAAAACAGAAAACAAGTGTTGGCCAGGAGGTGGAGAAATTGGAACCCTTGTGCACTGTTGGCAGGATAATGTAAAACAGTGCAGGCACTATGAAACACATTATGGGGATTCCCCCAAAAAGTTAAAAAGTAGCACTACCATGTGATACAGCAATTCCACTTCTGGGTATATGCCTAAGAGAAATGAAAGCAGGGTCTTGAAGAGGTATTTGTATATACATGTTCACAGCCACAGTTTTCACAGTAGCCAAGAGGTGGAAGCAACCCAAGTGTATATCAGCAGATGAATGGATACACAAAATGTGGTCCATCATACAATGGAATATTATAAGCCTTAAAAAGAAAGAAAATTCTGACACATGCTACAACATGCATGAACCCTGAGGACACTATACTAAGTGAAATAAGCCAGTCATAAAAAAATATATAATTCTGTATAATTCCACTTATATGAGCTATTTAGAGTAATCAAATTCATTGAGACAGAAAGTAGAATGGTGGTCGCCAGGGGCTGGGGGGAGAGGCATGTGGAGAGTTTTTATTTAGAATTTCAGTTCTGCAAAATGAAAACAAGTTCTGGAGATTGGTTGCACAAATGTGTGAATATTCTTAATGCTACTGAGCTGTAGATTTTAAAGTGGTTAAGATGGCAAATTTAATGTTTTATCACAATTTTAAAAAATGTTAATTCAAGAATGGCTTCTTAACATCAAGAGCTTTGTACTTTTTTGTTTGCTTTCAATCAAAAACTCCTAAATTGCAGGTAGAATGTCTTCTGTGTCTACCTAAAAATGTAAATTGGACAATTTTCTTCAAACAAAATAACTGGATCGTTCAAGAAGCCACTCTATTTTTATAAAATGTTTCCGAACCAGAAAGAAATGTTGGGAGTCGATGTGACCTGTCTGAAGCCCCCTGTATCAGTCCTGCTTCTGAATACCAATGTACTGATTGTAAACTGCGGTGATCAGCCAACAAGCTTTGCATTAAAACCAGCGTTAAACTTGTATGTTTCCTAAGCTGTTTCAATTGATGATCGAAATGGATGGGGAGAGGTGTGGAAGGAGGGGTTTCTATCCATCTGAGGTTTGAATGCATTATTCTAGTTTCTGAAAGCTAACATTTACAAAGAGACTTCCTAAAATAACAGATTATTTCATGTTCTCAGCAAATACCGATCCAGCACTTTCAGGGATGCAGGGTAGCTAAAACATGTCCTGTTCATTGTCCCCAAGCAGATACAAGATGACTCCCAGGGAATAATGAAAAACTCTAGGTGGTTATGTCATGATGCATAAATGTCACAGCACGCAATACAAACACAATGCTACCTAACCCAGTTTACCTCTTCTAGGATACAGGCTCAGGAAGAGCCTGCAGGGGTGGTCGGGGGCCCCCATTATAGGGTAGAGCAAAGAGCCTGGGGCTGGAAAACTGGTCGCTCAATGTGTAGGTGAAATACATGGAAACTAGAACGCACCAGGTCAAGAACCATTGCTGCGGTGATGGAGACAAAACCAGCAAGCCAACAGGAAAGAGTAAATCCTCTCTTCCCTCTTCCTGCCTTCCAAGAGCTTCTGGGGCCCCCCTATGGGTACCACTAAATAGGGAGCCAGCTGATAAAGAAGCAGCAGCTCCAGCATCCCAATGGAGAATAAAGATGATGGATTTGGAACTAAGACATATATGCTTAAACACCAGCCCAGAAACCTTCTTGAATTCCTTTAGATTCCTTCCTGAGTGGGCATGATAGGCTCCACAGCCCCGGAGGAACTTAATAATCGCTTTGCTGACTGAAGACAGAAGTGCCTAGCTTGTTTTTAAGATGGCATGGATTCTTGGGATGGTTAGATTTTGTGTCAGCTTGGCTAGACTATGGTGCCTAGTGGTTTGGTCCAACATTAGTCTAGATGTTGCTAAGAAGGTACTTTGTAGATGTGTGAACATCTACCATCTGCTGACTTTAAGCAAAAGAGATTATCCTCTTTACTATGGGTGAATCTTATCCAATTAGTTGAGGGCTCTACCTGCTCAAACACTGAGGTTTCCTGGAGAAGAAGAAATTCTGCCTCAAGATTGTAACATAGAACTCCTGCCTCAGTTTCCAGCCTGCCAGCCTGCCCTACAGATTTCAGACTCAAGACCACAGCGTCAATCCCCTGTCTGAGTTTCCAGCCTGCCAGCCTGCCCTACAGATTTCAGACTCAAGACCACAGCGTCAATCCCCTGTCTGAGTTTCCAGCCTGCCAGCCTGCCCTACAGATTTCAGACTCAAGACCACAGTGTCAATTCCCTGTCTGAGTTTCCAGCCTGAAAGCCTGCCCTAAAAAGGCACAATTCAGACTCAAGAAGACTCAAGATTACAATGTCAACTCGTGCCAGAGTTTCCAGCCTGCATATCCTACCCTACGGAATTTGGACCTGCCAGGCCCTACAATTGCATGAACCAATTCCTCAAAATAAATCTTATATATATAAGAATACATATATGAATATATGTACATACATTCATATATGTACACATATATATTCATTTATATACATATATGAATACATATGATATATCTTTGTGTATATATCTGTGTATTTTTAAATTAATTAAAAATATGTGTACATATATTCATATAGGTACATATATATTCATATACATACATGAATATGTGTGTATACTCATATATGTACACATATATACATATATGATATATCTTTGTGTGTATATATGTATATTTTTAAATTAATTAAATAATTAATTTTTGGCCACGTTGGGTCTTCGTTGCTGCGCGCGGGCCTCTCATTGCGGTGGCTTCTCTTGTTGCGGAGCACGGGCTTTAGGCATGCGGGCTCAGTAGTCGTGGCTCGCGGGTTCTAGAGCGCAGGCTCAGTAGTTGTGGCACAGGGGCTTAGTTGCTCCACGGCGTGCAGGATCTTCCTGGACCAGGGCTCGAACCCGTGTCCCCTGCATTGGCAGACGGATTCTTAACCCCTGCGCCACCAGGGAAGTCCTATATATGTATATTTAAAGTAATACATGTGTGTGTGTCTCTCTCTATATATATCTATATCCTATTGTTTTGAAGAACCCTAATTGATAGAGTTCTTTACCTAAGCAAGAAAACAAGGTTCAGGAAGCAGAAACCTCAGCGGCAGAGAAAATAATAGCATTGCCTTGTGTCATCATTCCCTCTCCAGGGGAGAGGTAACACTGCCTTCCTCCCCCAGAATTACTCCTACTTTGCAAGAAGTGTGCCAAGACTTGCTTCTCAAGGTTGCTTGAGTGCAGTGGATTCAGCAGAACTGGAAACTCCCCAGTGCCCCTCTTCCCATCACTGCCACTGAATAGTAAACATCGAGGGAGCATTCTGCCGGGTTATCAACGGCACATCCTGCCGTAAATTCGTTCTGGAGGCTCGCTATACTCTGGCCACTCCGGGTTACATCCCACCCGGAAGAAGAGTCAGTGTACATCTGAGGACTCCCAGCCAGACGTCACACATCTTTTTCCAAGCAAGACTCATAGATAAACATAAGCAGTCACCAAAATGTGGCCAGACAGCAGGGCAGTGCTCTAGAACAAGAGCTTTATTGTAGAGCGTTAACAGACCATACGTGCAGGACGCCTCTGGGAAGCCTAATAAAACGTGAAGTAATTGGGGGGGAGGGAGGCAAGGTAATTTCCTTCATCTCACCTTCCTACCAAGAGAGATGAAACAGCTTTTCTTAAAACAATACGATTTCTTTTCTCATGCAGGAAAATTGGTTTTGGTTCCCCAAGTGGATAATAATTAAAAACAGTGCCTGCAAAAGAGATGCCACAGTATCCTTGGACGTTTAAAAACAGAATGTTTAACTTGGGGCATCATCTTTGGGTTTTCATCTCCTCAAGTAAGTTTCTATTAACAAAGGTAGCGACTTTCAAAGCTGTTCACTGAGGCCATTTTTTACAGCGTGCCTGCCTGTATTTTCTCCCATTTCCCTAGGAATCATGATGCCCAGACACTCTAAATTCCTCAATGGGCTTCGAGATCATTGCTGTGAGCCCCAATTCCTCACTGGAGTTCGAGATCATTGCGGTGAGCTTTGCAGTGCTTTTTGGTACGCAGATTATTAGACTGGACACCAGAAAGAATCAAGGTGAGGCAGGTATCTCTCTACCTATATGGTGGATAAACACACTTCAGATCATTGGAAGTTTTTCCTTGCCCACGGAAGATGAAACAGTTTGTCCAAACACCCCACTTCCGAGAAGAACTGTGGCCAATTCTGTGATGGAATGTTTCCTGGCCTGCTTTAAACATTTTTGCGTGATGAGATTTGCACGGCTGTGTTACAGAGCTTCAGGAGCAAAGGAAAACCCCCTGGGAAACCACAGAATCTTTCTGTCAATACACAGGTAATGTTAGCTTTTATGGAAATATTCAACTAGGCTTGAAGACAGGCATTTCCATGCCTGTCTCTATGTTTACAGAAAATTATCCTTTCAAGGTAGGTTCAAATCATAGGGTATCTGTTAAATGTACCGACTGGCACGTTCTATAGGAAATAACCTTAATAAACATATGGCTTTATTCTGCAAAGGGTTTTTTTTTTTAATGTAAGAAGAAGAAGAAGACAAAGTAGTATATACTGTAAGGGCATCTTTATAATTACCCGAGAAGTTCTTCCTGATTTCTTTATTGTCTCCTTTTTCTTCCTTCTCCTCCTATTTCTCCCTCCTGTCCCTTTATTTCTTAATGCGACAGATACAGCTGGCACTGGCACCCACTTTGGTCTCTTTTCCTTCTTCTTTTTTTAAAATTATTTGTTATTTTTGGCTGTGCTGCGTAGCATGTGGGATCTTAACTCCCCAACTGGCCGATCGAACCCGTGCCCCCTGCAGCGGAAGCATGGAGTCTTAACCGCTGGACTGCCAGGGAAGTCCCTCTTTTCCTCCTTCTATTAACTACCTCTAGTGTCTTCCTACGTAGTAGGGAAGAACAAATCTGACTCCATATTAGATCTGTTCCTTTTATTTTAACCTTTGTGCTCTGTTGCCTGTGCTTAGTCATGCTGGCCCTGCACCTTTTGTGAAAGAATGTTATCTATAGCCTGAAATATACAGGATCGCCCTCTCTCAAGGCTCTGCCCTTTAAGGGTCCATTCATATATTGATAAAAAGTTGCAGAACAGAGAATAACATTTGTCTTTTGGAGGCTTACAGCAACACTGATGGACCATGTTGCCACCTGCAAGAGCACAGGATTCCAGACACCAAGAAGTCTGCAACAACCAACCACACCCCCTCCCCTCATCTTGCCTTTAAAAGTGTTTCTGGGGCTTCCCTGGTGGCGCAGAGAATCTGGTTGAGAATCTGCCTGCTAATGCAGGGGACACGGGTTCAAGCCCTGGTCTGGGAGGATCCCACATGCCGTGTAGCAACTAGGCCCGTGAGCCACAACTACTGAGCCTGCGCGTCTGGAGCCTGTGCTCTGCAACGAGAGGCCGCCATACTGAGAGGCCCGCGCACTGTGATGAAGAGTGGCCCCCGCTTGCCACAACTAGAGAAAGCCCTCGCACAGAAACGAAGACGCAACACAGCAAAAATTAATTAATTAATAAACTCCTACCCTCAACATCTTCTTTAAAAAAAAAAAAAGTGTTTCTGGGAGTTCAGAGTTTTTTGGGCATGAGCCGCCCATTCTCCTCGCAAGGCCCTGCAGTAAAACTTTCTCCGCTCCAAACTCCAATGTTTAAGTTTGTTTGGCCTCACTGTGCATTGGACACAAGAACTCGTGTTTGGTAACGCTTGGAGGAGAACTTATGGGAGCTCATTCCCTTCCACAAATCTACCTGCACCCTCTCACCACTTTTAGATCGGGTACCCTGTCTTTTACATGGACTTGTAGCAATTCTTTATAGATTTTTGATACAAATCTTTAGTCACTTGTATCTGTTGCAGTTATATATATAAATATATTGTATATATATATATATATATATATATATATATATATATATATGTTGTTAGTTGATACATTTATCATGTCCTTTGAATGCAGCTGGCTGCAATTTTGAGGTAGTCACATTTACTTTCTTTAGGGAAGAAATCTCTGCATTTCTGTCCCAAGCACTGAATTAGCATTCTGTGCAGTAGAGCAGGAAAAGAGGAGGTGATTCAATAATTTAACATGCATATAATTTTTTCACCCCATGTCTCACTTATAACCATCATGGGCCTTGTTTCATCGATTCACAAGCCTCTCAGGGTTGAACCATTAACTCTCTGCCCCAAGAACCCTCAACAAGCATCTACGAAAAGAGGTTCTCCTGCTTTCCACACCAGCTACCATTCCTCCTTCACATGTTGGCTATGTTCAGAATTCTTGATTTTTATTCAAATATATACTCTACTATTCTCTTGGTTATTTCAATTCCCTTACTGTCATTGAGTGGAGGAAGAAGATATAAATGAGTGTGATCCACTCACCCCTTTTTAATGCAAAGACCACACCCTTGATCCCAACTCTGGACGCCCTCTTTCCTTTGCAACTGGTGGGGAGCTGTCCAAGGTTCCCAGATCACTATTAGAGCTACTCTTGTTTTTCTTTTTGTTTTTGTTTTGTGGTACGCGAGCCTCTCACTGCTGTGGCCTCTCCCGTTGCGGAGCACAGGCTCCGGACACACAGGCCCAGCGGTCATGGCTCACGGGCCCAGCCGCTCCGTAGCATGTGGAATCTTCCTGGACCGGGGCACGAACCCGTGTCCCCTGCATCGGCAGGTGGACTCTCAACCACTGCGCCACCAGGGAAGCCCTAGAGCTACTCTTGGACACTCTGGCTCAAGAGTAAAAATGTGCTTAAAATATAAAGTGACAATTAAACCACCACTTGTCTCTTCAAGTATGTTTGTATTAACACTTGGTGATATGGAAAGTAAGCAAATCATGTTGTGTTTTCTATTTCTACAAGCATATTAACAGTTACTGTATTTTTAATAATTATATACATTTATGATTGTACAACACTGCATTTAATAGATACCATTATTTACATAATCATCCCCCTATTGTTGGGCCAATTTCAAATTAGCCTATTTTTATTTCAGCGATTCTAGAAGTGTGTATTTTAACAACCTATATCATAATTACCTGAGGTTATTTTATAAAATCAGATTCCCTGACACTACCCAAGTCTTGCTAAGGCTTAGGAATGAACATTTTTGCTACCTTTTTAGTTGATATACATATACCTCAAAATTTTTAAATCATGGTTTATTGTGTACTTGTTATTTTCATTATGTTTGCCCAGCACTGCAATAGGGTAGTTTACAGAAGAAACTGATGATCAGACACTGAAAACTGAAGCAGAGAGGCCATCAAACTGTATGAATTTAAGTCTCTTCCTCCCTAACTACTCCACTGAACTCCAGTCCCAAATTTCTCACTTAATGTGAATATTCATAATATGTTCCACTATCACTGACGACTCAAAATGTTTGAACCCGAGAATGAATTTCCAACTATGGCAGGGATGGGAACCATAAATGAAGCTTTACGGGAACACCAAATGTGGTTTGTGAGTGCTGGGGGCAGATAGACATAATTGTCTTCTCATGGAGGGTGAGAGGTGACATTGGAACCAGCTGCAGGAGACCTGGATGAGCAACTGTCCTGACGTGGCAAAATGTATTTCACAAGAGGAGATCACACAAGAAAGGGCGTGACAGTGGGGTGTGTGGGTGTGTTATAAGCCGGGAACAATAAGAGGACTTGCCATATAACATGGGAGAAGCCATGATTGAAATTCCAGTATTTCATTTGTCACGGGGGCTTCAATTTTTACCCTGATAGATCTACATTCTGAAAAACAACATGGAGACAGAGGGTTTCTGAAGTGGCAAATGATATCTGCTGTGTGATCCAGATTATTCTGGCTGAATGGAGCCCTGTCTTGACTATGCAAATATCCAGGTATAAAAGGATGAACCCTTGGACTGTGGCTTCGTGTCGAAAGATGGAAAAATGGGGGATAGACTCGGAAACATTGGAAACCACTGGGAGTTTGGCAACCCTATCAGAAAACGGTTACAATTTGTCTGCTAAGGGACTATCTCAGTTAAGCCCTCTCACTCAAGTGACACAAGTGAAAAATAATTACCTAGTGTTTCCAAATTCCTTCAGCTTCTCATTCAAGCCTGACATACCTGTTCCTTAGGTCACAGCTTGCTCCTACTTGTATCTTAGCCACGTTGAAAATCCATGTACCTTCCATTTTTGTCACCTGTTAGTATATAATCTAAGCTATCATCTTTATATCTGCCCCCTTCAGTGCCATTTCATTAACTGTGAGTAATGCTACTACTGGCCAGAGAGAAATGGAAATTAAAGCAGCCAACATTGAACCTAGTGAATTTAGTTACTTGGTAACAATGTTTATGCAAGTATTGAAATGCAAGGGTTTGACTATTGAATAAAATTACGTTTATGATCATCTGGAGACTTCATTTACCCTTATTCCTGTTGTTCACGATTAGTGTAAATAACAGAGCCGCCTGTGCACTAAAAACAAACTGTCCTTCCTGTTATGTGTATCACCTTCATTTCACCATGAAACAGTGGCATTTCCCTGGGAATGTGAAACAATGAGAATTTACCTCACAGGATTAGTAGCTTTCTAATTGTTCACATTTCCCTTGGAATACTTTTTTTTTTTTTCTTTAGCTGGAGTGTTTTAGATTGCCTGTTGGTCAGAAAAGATAGAAAATGACTCATAATCCAAATGAATTCGCAGAACAAGAGAGAAGTTGTCTTCAAGCTCATCGCATTCTGAGTGGAGACTATGTGTAGACACCTTTGCAAGCAAGATGAAGCAGCAAGAAACCTTGAAGGACCACATTTCTCCCCAGTCTGTAACCTACTCATCTTGCCTTCATGGGTGAGAAAAAGCCTATTTTCTAGTTTCCCTGACTTATGGACTGCAAACCACTTATGGCATGGATTGGATGTTGTCCCCTGTCTCTCTAACAGAAAATGTATTTTGAATTATTGCTTGTTATTGTTGGTCATTTATTAAATAATAAACAGTTTAGTCTGCAAAAGCACACGTTAGTAGGACAGTCAAAAATGCTTCAGCATTTTGGCCCTATGAGATTAAAGTAGCTACATGTATTGTACGTGTCTCAAGAGCATGTCAGATAAAAGAACAAATCTCTATTCTAAAAAGTTATTATTTTTACATAACCTTGTCGGACACATCAGACTTACAACAATTTCCTAACATCCACCTGTCTTAAGCCAGGTCTCCAGAAATGGCCCCTAAGGACACATGAAAGTGATTGATGAACAAAGTAGCCAGGAAAGAGAACTTCTCAATCAGATAAAGGACATCTATGAAAATCTATGGATAAAATTGTACTTAACTGTTAAATATTATAATTTATCTCGAAGGTTGGGAACAAAAGAAGACTGTCTACACTCTAACCACTACTGATCAACATTGTATCAGAAGTTCTAAGACAAGAAAAAGAAATAAAATGCATAAGAGTAGAAAGAAAGAAGTCAAACTATATTTAAAGATGATGTATTTTTCGATGAAATATACTAAATAATCTATCAAACAAACATGTCATTTACCAAGATCCTTGGACATAAAGTCGATATACAAAAATCATTTGTATTTCTGCATGCTGATAGCAAGCAACTCGAAAAGGACAGTTAAAAAACTATCATCATGTACACTGTCATCTCAACCAAAAATACTTAGGTGTAAATTTAATACAAGTTGTCTAAGGTCTTTACACTGAAAATTACAAAACACTGCTGAGAGAAATTAACAAAGTCATAAATTCATGGGGATATTTACCACTTTTATGGCTTGTTAAGACTCCTTACTTTAGAGATGTCAATTCCCCCCAAAATGACCCTTGGATTCAAAATGTTATCCAAATATAAACCACAAGAAGCTTCTTTGTAAGAATGATCAAGCAGATTCTAAAATTTATATGAAAATGCAAATGGCTTAGACCCTCCAAACTATCTTGAAAATAAGAGCTTGTCTCCTAGGACTAGGAAATTGTGGGCAATGTGCTTCCAGTAGCCTGACTATGGTCCTAGGAAGACCATTCTTGAAAAGATTGCCAGTGGGACTGTTTGCACAGAAGCACATGAAACACATGAAATTGGAGGAGAGTCACTCAGAACCAATGAACCAATGGTCTGAGTAACTGGCAGGAAAGAATCGTCATTTCCTCTGGTGAAGACCACCAGCAGGTTTCAAGAGAGGGGTCGAGAGTTTAACACAGAACATGAGCGACACCTGTAAGACATTCCAGTGGAAATGTTGAGATGAAAGTTGGATTTGTGAGTCTGGATTTCAGGTCAGGGGGTATAAAGTGGGAGTCAACACCATGGGGTTAACAGTTACACTTGATATTAGGCTCGATCATCAAGGCAGTGAATGCAGATGGAAAAGAAACTGTCCAAGGCAGGAACACGGCGGCCACACTCCAACTTTCAGAATTGGAAGAGAGGAGGAAACAGTTAAGGAGATTGACAGCAATTGATGAGAGCAGACAGAGGAAAATCAGCAAAGTATGTTTTCTTGGAATCTGAGTAAAGGAGGGGGCTTCCCTGGTGGCACAGTGGTTGAGAGTCCGCCTGCCGATGCAGGGGACATGGGTTCGTGCCCCGGTCTGGGAAGATTCCCACATGCTGCGGAGCAGCTGGGCCCGTGAGCCATGGCCACTGGGCCTGTGCGTCTGGAACCTGTGCTCCGCAACGGGAGAGGCCACAACAGTGAAAGGCCCGCGTACCACACACACACACACACACACACACACACACACAAGAAGGATTTTATCAAGTAGGAGGGAGTATTCACTTGTGTCAAACAGTGTTAATAGATCAGATAAAATGAGGCATAAGGACTGTCCACTAGATTTAATAGAAAGATCATTGGCAATCTTGACAAGGCAACTTTTGTCGATAGTGGCAAAAGTTCTAGCATTGTAGAAGGCATTACAAGAGTAAACATGCATCTGAAAATAAATTATATATATATATCACTTATATGTGGAATTTAAAATATGACACAAGTGAACTTATCTACAAAACAGTAAGAAACTCACAGACATAGAGAACAGACTTGTGGTTGCCAAGGCGGGGAGTGGTGGGGGAGGGATGGATTGGGAGTTGGGATTAGTAGTTGCAAACTATTATATATATAGGATGGATAAACAACAAAGTCCTACTGTAGAGCACAGGGAACTCTATTCAATCTCCTGTGATAAACCATCATGGACAAGAATATAAAAAAGAATATATATGTATAACTGAATCACTTTGCTGTATAGCAGAAATTAACACAACATTGTAAATCAACTATACTTCAGTAAAATAAATTTTAAAAATCAGTAAATGAATCATAGAAACGCAGATGCTTTATATTTTCATTACAGTTGACCCTTGAACAGCTAGGGTTTGAACTGGGCAGGTCCACCTGTACACAGATTTTCTTCGATAAAAATATTGGAAAAAATTTTTGGAGATTTGCAGCAATTTGAAAAAAGTCTCAGATGAACCACACAGCCTAGAAGTACTTTTTTTTTTAATTAAGAAAAATTTAGGTATATCATGAATACAGAAAATATATGTAGATAGACATATAACATACAAAATAAGTGTTAATCAACTTCATGTTATCAGTAAGGCTTCTGTTCCACAGTTGGCTATTAGCAGTTACATTTTTAGGGAGTCAAAAGTTATACAATGATTTTTGGGACTTCCCTGGCGGCGCAGTGGTTAAGAATCCGCCTGCCAAAGCAGGGGACACGGGTTTGAGCCCTGGTCTGGGAGGATCCCACATGCGACGGAGCAACTAATCCCGAGCCACAACTACTGAGCCTGTGCTCTACAGCCCACAAGCCAGAACTACTGAGCCCGTGCACGACAACCACTGAGCCTGCACTCTAGAGCCCACAAGCCAAAACTACTGATCCCGTGTGCCACAACTACTGAAGCCTGTGTGCTCCAGGGCTCTTGTGCTTCAACTACTGAGCTCGCATGCTGCAACTACTGAAGCCCACGTGCCTACCCGTGCTCTGTTCAAGAGAAGCCACCGCAATGAGAAGCCCGCGCACCGCAAGGAAGCATAGCCCCCACTCGCTGCAACTAGAGAAAGCCCACGCACAGCAACAAAGACCGAACGCAGCCCCCCACCAAAAAAAAACAGTTATACACTGATTTTTGACTCTGCCGGGGGTGAGCACCTCCACCCCGTGTGTTGTTCAAAGGTCCAGTATATGTGGATGCCATGTGTTCTAGTACAGATAAAGAAATATTAACTGGCATATTAAGGTAACTGGAACATATTTTTAATCTTAGAGAAAAAAGTTGTAAGGCTAAAGGTATTTTCCTACAGGATATATTCCCCCTAGATCTCCAGGTAACAGAAAAGACATATTCAAAAGCAAAATATGTACCTGCCAGCGCTGTGGAGCAAGTATTTTCCCAGCAGGACCCATATGAGGGAAGAACTGATAGATCGTCCTATTAGGATATTTCAGTGGGAGAGGCTTTGGCAGCCTAGCAGAAGACTTCAGTGACAAAATGCTTGATGTACCCAGAAGTGCCAATGCAGGCAAAAGAAGGCAAGAAATGCAGCAGGATACCAAGCCACAGGGCAGAGAGCTAGAGCAGAAAATCAGTCAGGAGCAACAGGAGGTCCGAGAGATGAATTAAAGGGTCAGCAGAAACGAAGCAGAGAGATCACAAGAGGCTGAGAGTTCAAGAGACAGTACAGTATGAATCTTGAGAACACGAAGTTGATGTCCCTGTGTTCCTCTCGGGCAGGACTGTCATTTTCTGCCCTACTTGAGGTTACTTTTTTTTTTTTTTTTTTTTAAAGCGTCCATTTCCCAGGAGCAAAGTGACTTGAGAAAAGGAAAACATGAAATGGATGCATCCCGCAATCACGAGACACATTATCATACTTCCATTGGCTTGGACCTTGAACACCTACCATTTTGTTTCAGAGAATGGTCCAGAAGATAAACAGCTATCGTATAAAGATGCCTGGGTACTTTCTGTCTTGTTGCTGGTCCTAAACACTCAGTAACAGAGGTACTCAGGGATAAATCTGTACCTGTTGGCTCTGATTTATAAGGTACAAGGCAGGTCTGAATTTGTCATTGTCAGTCACCAACTGAAGACATGGGACAGATCAAACATAGCTCTGTGAGCCGAATAGGTGGATCCTTGCAAAGGATGCTCTCAGCTTAAAGCTACTTTTGCATGTAAATGAATTTCAGCTTTAGAGACCAAAACTTCGATGGCTGGCTAAGGGCTCTTTTCTGTTGACACTCCAGTCATTTCAGGGACCCGCAGTTTTGTGTCAGTTTGTAAAAGACTAAAGTATCCAATCGGTTTTAAACAAAGAAATCAATAACTGTAAACCATCGTGTCAAGAATTAGAAAAAGATTAATTGCAGGTGGCCCTTGCTTAGGGTGACTTAACAAACCCCAGCGAGCAAGGTTCTAGCAATTAATAAAACAATCAGTCATAAGATTTACATTAGTGTTCAAAGGTCAATCCATGACAATGAAGGAGCATTAGGAAAAGGAAACTCCAAGGAAATCCTATAACTGCCCCGACCCTGCAGGATTATGTTAGCTTTCCACTGGCAAAAACCCATACAAGGAAGGACTTCACAGTCCAGCAGTAATGGATATGAAGTGCCCTTTCACAAACCCTGAGAAGTAATTGCATTATCCCTCAGCTCTTGAACTGGCTTGCAGGAAACATAACTGGGGCTTGGCCAACACACGGCCCTACTTTCAATCATACAGAAATAATGACTTCCTGTCAAGGCAAACCGAAGGGGGCAGTGGGATACCTGGGAGATTTTTTTTTTCTTTCTTATAAAATCTACATATTTTAATTCTAAGTCTTCCTCATGAGATATGGCTGAAATGCATAAAGTTGGGATGGTGAAATTCCCAATTTGTAAATTAAGAAGGAAAGAGTATATTTTTAGGAAAACACTCAACTTTAAATAATGGATTCTAAACTACAGTGCATATTACTTATACTAGAGCTTCTATTAAAAGGCACATGAGCAGAGCTTGATAATTTTTTCTACACAAATATGTCCCTGCAAACAAGTCCAAGATTAATATATAAAACTTTTCCCTCACCACCTAAAGGCTCCCTTTTCTCTCCTTTCAATCAACATCCCCCCAGAGTTAACCACTGTTTTTGTTCCCATCATACATTCTGTATGTTTTGGAAATTTCTAGCCGTGGAAACATACAAGAACTCTTCTGTGTGTTGCTTATTTTGCTCAATATTATATGTGTGATATTCAACTCATACTGTTACACGAATCAGTCATTCCCTTACTAATATATAATATTCTATGTTAAGAAAAGAGAACAATTCCATCATCTTAATGATGGACATTTGGGGTCTGTACAGTTTGGGGCTATGATGAACACAGTTCCTGTAAACAGTATTATCTGTATATTTTGATGGGAATATGCACTCATTTCTCAGGGATACATATCTAGGAGTAGAATTCCTGTCTCACCGAGTAGGTGTATTTTCAACTTAAATTGATACCACCCAATGATTTTTTGGTAATAATTTACCAAGTATGTATGAAAGTTGCTTCTATTTTCACCAATACTTGACATTTTCTTTCTTTTTAACTTTAATCTGGTAGGTTAAAATATCATAACATTTGATGCCTATTTGCTTAAGGTGTGTTACAGTATTGACTTATTTCCATATTTTCAAATTGAAGAAATATTGTAACATATGAATTAACGCTCTGTGCTTGACATTACAGATAAGAGAGACGATCTCTTATATTAATATTTAAAAATGACAGGGCTTCCCTGGTGGCTCAGTGGTTGAGAGTCCGCCTGCCGATGCAGGGGATACGGGTTCGTGCCCCGGTCTGGGAAGATCCCACATGCCGCGGAGAGGCTGGGCCCGTGAGCCATGGCCGCTGGGCCTGTGCGTCCGGAGCCTGTGCTCCGCAATGGGGGAGGCCACAACAGTGAGAGGCCCGCGTACAGCAAAAAAAAAAAAAAAAAAAAAAAAAAAAAAAGACAAAGAATAGAATGTTCAAGGTTTATGTTGCTTTCCTTGGATTTAGTATGATTAGGACCTGGCTGCAATGTCTATCCAATGCTCCACACCATCACCACTCTTTAGCCTTACTAAGCCTGCCTCATTTTTATCTCATTTTATTCCCAGACCTTTGGGAACTTGACAAATATTTATTTATTGGCATGCTTAAAATTCTAACGTATACATACACTTTCTGCACTTGGTTCCTTTCGTTTTTTGTTCTACATGCTCTCCCTAAATGACCTCACCCATTATGCTGGTGTTAAAAAAAAAAAAAGAAAGAAAGAAAAGAAAAATCACCAGGAGACAAAGAACTCTCTCAACAAACCTCAGGTCTCATGAAGTCGTACACAAAAGAACCCAGGTGTTTTAAATTCCTTTGGCATGGTTATAGACCCTGAACCAAACAGGAAACACTGAGCTGATGTAAATTTAACTTATATATGCAAATGTTAGTGTATCTAAAAGGATCTTAGTTAGACTTTTTTCAGGTAATTCCTCTGAGTAGCACTTTAGAAATAAAAGAATAGGACCTCAAGGAGTTTCTTTTTAAATCCCTAAAATAAATATGTACGGATAATCTTACACACATAAGGGGAAACTTAATGTCATATTCAAATACAACATTCATTCATTTTTTAATTCATTTCACAAATATTCATTGAGTACCTACTACTATGTGCTGGGGTAACAAAGTCTCAGTCTTCAATTAATGTTGATCTAGTGGAGGAAACTGAAATTAAATCAAGTCACCAGATAAATATTTAACAACCATCAGTTAATTATACCATCAGGCCACTTGCTGATACACCAGAAATCTGAGATCATTAAAGCATCACTCAAACCACACACTGATTTTAAGATTTTACATTAAACATTTCAATGGATCATTAGAAAACTTCATCCCAAATCAGGAATTTCAAAGATCAGCATTGAGTCTCCTATCAACCAAAGTGTGACACATCTGGAAGAAAAATCGACACTAACAGTCAACTTAATATCCAGATTGGTTTGCTGCAACTCTTACGAGCTCCACTTTCTTTCTTTCTTTTTTTTTTTTTTTTTTTTTTTTTGTGGTATGCGGGCCTCTCACTGTTGTGGCCTCCCCCGTCGCGGAGCACAGGCTCCGGACGTGCAGGCTCCGGATGCGCAGGCTCAGCGGCCATGGCTCACGGGCCCAGCCGCTCCGCGGCATATGGGATCCTCCCAGACCGGGGCACGAACCCGTATCCCCTGCATCGGCAGGCGGACTCTCAACCACTTGCGCCACCAGGGAGGCCCTCTTTCTTTTTTTTTCCTTAATTTTTGGCCATGCCCTGCTGCATGCGGGATCATAGTTTCCCGACGAGGGATCAAACCCATGCCCCCTGCGGTGGAAGTGCTAACCACTGGACCCTCAGGGAAGTCCCAAGCTCCACTTTCTTGAAGAGGCAACTTGAGAAAAGACTTCCCAATACCATCTGCCTAAAACACCTGCAGATATTCTCACTGAGCTCTTTCATAAAGAAAATGCATCCATGAAAATTTCTGCATCGCACTGTGCTAAGCTGATGGAGCATCGCCATCACCACAGCCCATTCACGTACAAGGTTTTCTTCGTTGGTTTAATTTTTTTTTTTTTTTTTTTTTTGCGGTATGAGGGCCTCTCACTGTTGTGGCCTCCCCCGTTGCGGAGCACAGGCTCCGGACGCGCAGGCTCAGCGGCCATGGCTCACGGGCCCAGCCGCTCCGCGGCATATGGGATCCTCCCAGACCGGGGCACGAACCCGAATCCCCTGCATCGGCAGGCGGACTCTCAACCACTTGCGCCACCAGGGAGGCCCCCGTTGGTTTAATTTTTGCTAATTCAGCAGCTTCCAGGAGCCACTGTGCGGTGTGTGTGTGTTCCTTACAAGAGCATCTCACCCCTCACAGTGTATTTCCTTGGAAGCCACGACCCATGGAAGTCACACACATACCATTCCATCCAGCAAACCATTTACACAACACCCACACCTGTGTTCACAGAGGCTCCAAGTCTTCCCATGGAGACTGTCTTGTTATATGGGAGAGGGCTCTCAGAATCCCTCACTAAAGGTGGACGGGCTCAGGCATGGCCCTTAGCACTTTCAAGGAATGCAAGCCCCTTCTGGGGAGACTTCAAATACATTTCCTGGGATTTTCATGATTAGACATTTTGCTTCATGTAGCCTGAAGTTATAGACCTCTAAGCTGTTTTCCCTAGAATAGTACATGTGAGAAATAATGAAATAAGAAACTGGAGTTGCACATGAGGAAGACTCTAGTTTGTTAGGATGGTAATTGAAATTAAAAAAAAATTTTTTTAGTGGGGTAGAGTTGTTTTACAATGTTGTGTTAGGTTCTACTGTACAGCTAAGTGAAATAGAGCTCCCTGTGCTATACATCAGGTTCTCATGATCTGTTTTACACATATTAGTGTATATATGTCAATCCCCATCTCCCAGTTCATCCCACCCTCCTTCCCCCCTTGGTATCCATACATTTGTTCTCTACATCTGTGTCTCTATTTCTGCCTTGCAAACTGGTTCATCTGTAGCATTTTTCTTTTTTTTTTTTTGCGGTACGTGGGCCTCTTACTGTTGTGGCCTCTCCCGTTGCGGAGCACAGGCTCCGGACGCACAGGCTCAGTGGCCATGGCTCACGGGCCCAGCCGCTCTGCGGCATGCGGGATCCTCCCGGACCGGGGCACGAACCCGTGTCCCCTGCATTGGCAGGTGGACTCTCAACCACTGCGCCACCTGGGAAGCCCCATCTGTAGCATTTTTCTGGATTCGACATATATGTGTTAATACATGATATTTGTTTTTCTCTTTCTGAAGGTCCATCAACGTCTCTACAAATGACCCAGTGGGAATTGAAATTTAACCCATTGCTTACCTTGTAAACAAAAGGAGACAGAAAATGCTGCAAATGAAGTTTGTTGCTGACAGTATTTAAAATGCACAAGTCTCCATATCCAACAAATAAGAGATGAAATAATTGTAGTGAATGCTTCTCTGTAACTCACCTCCACATGAATCACTGCTCTTTTTTGAAAACATATCAGTTTCTTTGAGCTCCTGATTCGTCTTATGGAAGAAATGAGTTAAGGAAAGACATATTACCACATGCAACTAGCACTCATTTTGCACCAGTTTTTCTATTTATAAAATGCAGATGAAGGGGCTTCCCTGGTGGCGCAGTGGTTGAGAGTCCGCCTGCCGATGCAGGGGACACGGGTTCGTGCCCCAGTCTGGGAAGATCCCACATGCCGCGGAGCAGCTAGGCCCGTGAGCCATGGCCGCTGAGCCTGCGTGTCTGCAGCCTGTGCTCCGCAACGGGAGAGGCCACAGCAGTGAGAGGCCCGCGTACAGCAAAAAAAAAAAAAAAAAATGCAGATGAAAATGACTTCTTGGAAAGCTAAAGGGAGAAAGCTTTGCCAGGCCTCCTCTGGTGGTCCACTTTGGTGAAGCGACATTCATCTGATTTCCAGGTCCGTGATGGTATTTTAAGAACATCTTAACTAGAGGTCATGAAACTAGGACCCAAACCTGGGTTCCTGCCTACTTTTGTAAAT
The DNA here is from genome assembly GCF_025265405.1 of Mesoplodon densirostris. Classification (NCBI taxonomy): domain Eukaryota; kingdom Metazoa; phylum Chordata; class Mammalia; order Artiodactyla; family Ziphiidae; genus Mesoplodon; species Mesoplodon densirostris. The sequence goes on from NC_082681.1 coordinate 133,127,808, forward strand.
AATGTTTTATAATAGAACCCAGCCTCTGTCTTTCGATTACATGCTGACCCTATTGTGATAGCTTCTTTTGAGCATTCTAACAGCAGACTTGTATTGTTCCAACAGAAGTGGGATGGCCCCTGAAATATCTACTGTCTGGCCTTGTAGGAAGAAGTTTGCCTACACTTGAGCCAGACCGATCTCTTCTAGTGATGAAAAGCCTGAGACCCACATCAATTCAGGGACCCACCCTAGACCAGGTGGACAACCCCCTCAAAAAAAAAAAAATCCATGATCATCTTTATAATGTTTCTCATAATGAGATCTGGCTAAAACTTCAGTGTTTTATAACTGGCTTTGATTGGTACCTTTCAGAGGGGAGTAAGAACGAAATACTGATACTATAAACAAATATATATACATATATATAGTATATACATATATAACATATACATATATATAATATATACATATATATAATGTATACATATATGTAATAAGGTTCCTTCCACCATTCTTTTTATTATTGTTACACCAAATTAATTAGATAAATATAGATGTGGATAAAATATTAGTAGGGGTGTTCATTAAATTCAGCGCTGTCTGTAATATTTGGTCCGGGAAGGGGAAAGGGACTATTCCTCTCCTTGGTGAATACTTGCACATCGAAAGCTCCAGTGAAGCTGATTCTATAGAACAGGGCTTGCACACTGCACCCGATGGGTCAGATCCAGCTTGCTGCCTGATGTTATGCAGACTGTACACTAAGAATGGTTCTTATTTTTTTAAATAGTTTTCTCCCCAAATCAAAAGACAATGATATAGCATGTGAAAAGTATGTGAAATTCAAATTTTAGGGTCCATAAATATAGATTTATCGAATCACAGCCATGTTCATTGTGTATGAAACGGCCACGGTGACTTCTGCACTAAAATGGTAGAGTTGAGTTCTTTGTGACCAACACTGGCCAGCAAAGCCTAAAATGTTTTCTATCTGTCCCTTTGCAGAAAAAGTTCTCTGACCCCTAACAAGAAGCTCTTGTGTCTCTCCTGGGGTCTGTCACGCTGTGTCTCTCATGGCACTGAGGCGGCTCGGGCTGCAAGGAGAAAAATGAACAGAAAGGCTCTGTTTCTTCTCATTATGAAAGGGTGACTTCAGTTCTCAGCAGCTTCTCAAAAGATGATGTGTCTGACCTTGACCCCTGTATAGTTCCAGGTCAGACCCTCTCCCCAAGTCCCCCAAAGAGTTCTTCACACAAGTCAGTGCAATGATGCAAGAACCTTATCTGATAATAATCTGTCTCTCATGCATGTTGGGTTTGAGCTTAGGTTTGTTGATTTAAATGAGGGTAAATGAGCACAAAATGAAGATAATCAATGAAATGATCTTTGTTCCTAAGCAGAAAGTCTGAATGTTGCCATTGCATTCCAAATGAGGTCCTGAAGAATCATTTATACTAATGGAATGCTGTTGTACTGACCTATGACCTGGGGGTTTTGGGAAAAGACTTTAACCCATTTTTATGATGTCTGTATAAGTTGAGAGGGCAGTTCCAGAGAAACGAAAGAGGGTTCTCTAGAGAAACAGAATATCTATAATATATATACTGTTATTGGGAATTGGCTGATATTATTAAGGAGACAGGCAAATCCAAAATCTGCACAGCTGATCTCCTAGTTCAAATGCAAAGGCCAGGAGCTGCTGTAGAACCAGGAAGAGCCGATGTCCCAGTTTGAACACCACCAAACACAAAATTCTCTCTTACTCCAGGGAAGGTCGGCCCTTTGTGCTAGTCAGGCCTTCAACTGATTAGGTGAGGCCCACCACAATATGGAGGGCAATCTGCTTTAGTCAATCTATTGATTTAAATGTTCATCTCACCTGGGACACCCTCAGGGAAACACCCAGAATAATGTTTGACCAAATATCTAGTCACCTCATGGTCCACTCGAGTTGACACATAACATTAACTATCACAGGAGCACTGACTAACTAATGATTCATACTTTCAGTATCCAAGGGTACAAAAGTTGTGCAACAGATTATTTCTAAATTTAGACATTCAGCATTTCTAATCAGCAACTCCAGTAGGCTTGACCAGAAGCCACAGCGGTGTCCTAGCTTAATACATATAAAGTCGCTCATGGTCTCAAGCCTGCTAGAGTGTGTTAGAAATAAACACCAAGGCCCAGAAATCATTATTTCTGTTATTGGTTAAACCCACAAAACAAATAAGCCTATCCCACTTTTTGAAAGTATTTCATCCTCTGCCTAAGGTTAAGAAAAATTTTCAATCTACATTTTATTCAGGTCATAAATCTGCTAATAAAGGTGTGAAAGTGAAATTTTAGAAGATATTGATTGTAGGATACCCAGAGATCTTAAGCAAAGGGTCTGTGGCATCGTTACTTCTAACATACTTTTGCCATTTTTATGTGTTTTCTTTGCTAACATTCCTATATTTACATTTTGATATTAATTCTTTGTTATTATTTTTTGACTATCCTAACTCTCCTCATTATTTCTGCTTCCTGAGACTTTCCACCTACACTGGACTCAGCAAATCAAAATCATACTCATAAGTTCCATGTCTTTGAAGTATCTGGCTTTAACTTGCTTTTCTGATACTTTTGAACACCAGATTATACACGGTAAGTCAAAAGGAGCATAGGTTTACGAATTATGCAGTCAAGATGTGAATTCTGAAAGACTGCCCAGAAAACAAACTAAGGAAATTTTTGTTCTCAGAGCAGCAAGAGAAGAGAAGCTTATTTTGGTAAGCAGGTATTTGGTACTGTCCACTACATCCATAAGACATTTGGTCCAGGCCAAAAGATCATTGATATCTAGTCCTGTCCAAAATATCCATAAGACATTTGTTTCTTGCCAAACGATCCTTGATATTTGGTCTTGTCCAAGACATCCAAGACCATATTTGGTCCATGCCAAATGGTTCTGGACGGCACTAAATATCAAGGACCTTTTGGCGTGGACCAAATGACGCCATGGATGTTTTGGACAGGACCAAACATGACCTAATATCAAGGACCTTTTTGGTGTGGTCCACATGTCTTATGGACCAAACATCTTATGGATGTTTTGGACAGCACCAAATGTCCTGCAAGGTATTTAAAACATAAAGGAAAGGAAGGAAATGGGAGGAAAAGGAGGTGATGAAACATGAAGGGAAGCTAAGACGTTCTTATGAATTACTCCATACAGCTGTCCCGTGCATTGTCTTGGGCAACTCTTGCACCAATCCTGCAAAGTGATTACCATTCTCCCACCTTTGTAGAGGAAAAAACCTGAAGCTGGAAGAAGGGGGTGACTTGCCCAAGGTCACAGAGCTGGTAAATGCCCAGATCTTCTGACACTGAATCTCACATCCTCTCCATCATCATATCCACGATTGAGATTTGTTATTATAAACTATCTATTAGAGTTATTTCAATCATAATTATGTTTCAGACTGAGATTATCAAACAAGTTCAAAATACCATTCCTTTTCTCCAATAGATTACAGTTTGGACAACTGAGGAATACGTTAGAGAACTCCAAACATCACATAATTATGTGTTAAGTTATCATCTTTTTGTGTGTGTGTGTGCAGTACGCGGGCCTCTCACTGTTGTGGCCTCTCCCGTTGCGGAGCACAGGCTCCGGACGCGCAGGCTCAGCGGCCATGGCTCACGGGCCCAGCCGCTCCGCGGCACGTGGGATCCTCCCGGACCAGGGCACAAACTCGCGTCCCCTGCATCAGCAGGTGGACTCTCAACCACTGCGCCACCAGGGAAGCCCAGTTATCATCTTTTTGAAGGCTGCCAACAGTATCACACATCCAAAAATAATCAGTGCAAGTCAGAAGGTAGCGGGGCAGGAAGTTAGATGGTGTCTTAAAACCAGAATTGATTTCCCTCACTAAATGGCTGATAACTAAAGAGAGATGGTTCTTAAAATTGTAGCACAATGTTAATGAAAAAAACTATGAGAAGGCTGTGAGTATGTCAGTATTTTCTGAACAATTTGCTTCAACCTTATCTTTGCAGAATCATTGGGAATGCTCAATAACACTGCTGAGAGTTGGATGTGCTATCGTAAATCCCTGCTTTTCTAATTCATCGGTGGTTATTAGCTAAGGGGCTATGTGCACATAGTAATACAAATTTGATGTATGACAGTACGTGAACAGTGTAGAGCATTTTTTCTCCACATCGTAAGGTAGTGCTTTAGAATAGCACCTTCACTAACTGATTTTTTTTTTAAAAACCATCACAAATACTTTTACTAAAAGACAGGTGGCCCTTAAAACAAATATCCAGAAGCCTCTAATAATGACTTTAGAATTTCACTTTTAGGACAGAAAAGAATGAAAAGTACAAGATAGTAATTAAAATCTAATTCTAGTAACGACCCCAAGTTGTCACTATTTATTCTGCCCCATGCCCAGCCCTCTCTTCCTCCTCTGCCTTTCCTCCAAAATAACCTAAGTTCAAACATCCTTGATGATTTGCAAGATGAGGAATCACCAAGCATGTGATAACTTTTGTTCTGTGTGTTCTATTTAACAAGACTGGAAGGGGACCTTCCTGGCGGTCCAGTGGTTAAGACTTCATGCTTCCACTGCAGGGGGCAAAGATTCGATCCCTGGTTGGGGAACTAAGATCCCGCATGCCATGCCATATGGTGTGGCCAAAAAAGAAAAGAAATAGTGGAAGGCATTGCTGATACAATCTTGGATTATTTGCAAGAACAAGAGTAGAAAGAAAGTGTTTCCATAACCTTAAACAGAACATTCAAACAATGGGGCCACTCCATTCCCTGAGCAGAGCAAGTGGCTAATTTTTAATGTGTAAATAATGAAGAAGGTGGTTTAATTTTATGATGTGTAGGTAGGTAGATGGAGCCTCAGAGATATGGATGAATAGGTAAACGTAGGCATAGTTGCAGACAGAAATACGTCATTTGCACGCACTAGCCTCAGGACCCTTTCCTCGCATGAGATCCAAACACGCAGCCTTGCAGTGGGTGGCAAAATTATCACCAGCCTTGTTCAACCGCCTGTAAATAAACAGTTGCAGAAATCTCCGGCTTTACCCACATTCATTTATACATGCGTCCTCTTCTCCAGAAGAGTAAGAGGAAAAGTGTCACATCACATGTTGATGACCCAGACAAGTTATACCCATGGATTCTCATAAAACTAGGAGAGCAGGGAATAGCTCTTAGCAAACAAACCAATGGAGCCTCTAGAAATCACTATTTCATTTATTATGGGCCCTCAAGACATCTGTTAGAGGATCTCTTCTAGAACGTTAAGGATTATCATCTATGTAATTGACCTGTCTGTAATTTCCAGAATGTTATCCTTGCCTTAAAAAAAAAAAAAAAAAAAAAAAGCAAAAGAAAACAAAAAAGAAAAAACTGGGTCAATATTGGTCATCTCTTACCCCTCCATACTCTCTTGTGGACCATGATTACTCAATGGGCTGAACTAGCTAACAGCCTTTGTCCCCGAGTTTGAATTTCCTTTATAAAGTCGTGTCCTCTCATCGTTTCCTCACTTATGGAAGGCTCAAATTCCTCCCAACTCTATTTGCTTTAACCTTTAAAACGTGAATACCATTTTCTTGTGTAGCAAAGGCCAAGGAAAACCTGGCTTTGAAGTAGTCCTGGGTCTCCCTTTACGTCTGTTAACTTACCATCTGCTCTCAGTAATGGGCTTGGGTCTGCTTGGTCTTCTTAGCCCAAAGCTAATTCGAAAAGACTGTTTAGACTTCCTGAGCATTTTCCATAAGCCTGGGATTCAATGCTCCTGACGTTCTTTTATTACAATCTTATCGCTGCACATTTTAAGATGTTCTTTTAATTGTCAATGTCATCTGGCAGCTTCTGCTGTCATCCTGTGTTGCCAAATGCTCTCGTCAACTCCCAGGACCCTATTACTCCTGTCAGCGTAAAACACACCATAAAACTCCCATCTTAATAAGAAAAAAAAAAAAAAAAGCTACTGCTTCCCTTTAAAGAAAAACTGGTATTTCCTTTGCTTTTAAAAATTATTTTGAACTTTCACTATGGAAAATACCAACTATCTAAAAAGTAAAGAAAATGATGTAATGAAATCCCAAGAATCTCTCTCTCCACTTCAATAATTACCAATATTTTGCTAATCTGTCATCTATATCTCTGTCCACTCCCACCTCCCATATAGTTATCATTTTTGCAGTCCTTTTTCTGAAATAAAATATGCATACACAAGTAGTACACTTGAAATATACAAAAATTAACTGCACAGTTTTGACAAATGGATATAGCTCCATAATCCAGAACTCTAGTGCCAAACACAATGTTTCCATCTCTTCAGAAAGCTCTCCTGGGCTTCCCCGTTGGCACACTGGTTAAGAATCCGCCTGCCAATGCAGGGGACACAGGTTCGAGCTCTGGACCGGGAAGATCCCACATGCCGCGGAGCAACTAAGCCTGTATGCCACAACTACTGAGCCTGTGCTCTAGAGACCGCGAGCCACAACTATTGAGCCCACGTGCCACAACTACTGAAGCCCGCGTGCCTAGAGCCCATGCTCCACAACAGAAGCCACCACAATGAGAAGCCCGGGCAACCTCCTCAGCAAAGAGCAGCCCCCGTTCGCCACAACTAGAGAAAGCCCGCGCGCGGCAACAAAGACCCAATGCAGCCAAAAATAAATAAATAAATTTATTTATTTAAAAAAAAATGTAGGACTTCCCTGGTGGCACAGTGGTTAAGAACCCGCCTGCCAATGCAGGGGACACGGGTTCGAGCCCTGGTCTGGGAACATCCCACATGCCGCAGAGCAACTAAGTCCGTGCGCCACAACTACTGAGCCTGTGCTCTAGAGCCCGCGAGCCATGACTACTGAGCCCGCGCGCCTACAGCCCGTGCTCCGCGACGAGAAGCCACCGCAATGAGAAGCCCGCGCACCGCAACCAAGAGTAGCCCCCGCTCGCCACAACTAGCGAAAGCCAGCGCGCAGCAACAAAGACCCAACACAGCCAAAAATAAAATTAATTAATTTAACAAATAATAAATTTTTTAAAAAAGAGAAAGCTTTCTTGTCTCTTCCCAGTTACTCCTCCAACAAGGGCACCCACAGTTGTGTTTCTTTTCCCCTTAGGTTAGTTTTGCCTGCTCATATAAGTGCGGTATGAATTCTTCAGCATCAGGTTTCTTTTATTCACCGTTACGTCTGTGCTTTACCCATGTTGTTGGATGTACCAGCAGTTTGTTCCTTTGAACAATATACAATAAACACATGCATCGTGTGAATATGACAAACAGTTCACCCCTTCTCCTCTTGCACATTTGGGTTGTTTCCACTTTGGGACAATTGTAACTAAAGCTGTTATTACCGTTCTTGCATAATCAGTTTTCATGGGGAAACACCCAAAAGTAGAATTTCTGGGTCAAAAGACAGATGCATATTTAATTTTGTAAGAAGTTGTCAAACCTTATTCCAGTGTGGTTGGACATAAGAGAGCCAGTTTCTCCCATAAGATGTTTGTTGTCATTTTAAAAAAATTTTAGCCATTCTGTTTGCTATAGAAATAGTGTCTCGCTGTGATTTTAATTTGCATTTCTCACAGAGCCAATGCTGCTGAATTCCTTTTCATGTGCTTAACAGCTGTTTGTGTAACATCTTAAAAAAATTTTTTTTGAACTATTTAGTTGAATGTTAAACTTACTGAAAAGTTGAAAAAATAATAGTTTCCTTTTTGCCCTCACCCCATAGCCCCTAATGTTATCATTTTACATAACCAGAGCATAACGATCAACTATGGGAAATTAATGTCAATTAAATAGCAACTGAATTAGATCTTACTTGTTGCAATGTATTTTAATAAGTAAAAACTTATATGCTTCCAAACAACAGTTATATTGAAAGGCATGTATCACAGTCTTACCTACTTATCCCTCTCCTCCATTTCTGGCCATTCCTTCTGTATCCTTCTAATGTTTCTGTATGCACGTATGAATTATTTTATCACTCCCCTTTCTTAAACAAAAAGTAGCATATTATATAAACTCTCCTGTTCCTCACTTTTATTTACTTAACAGCTTTCGGGAGATTTTATATAGCGGTGCATAAAGCACTTTGTCATGCTTTTTGCAACCACACTGTATTCCACTGCCAGGAGGTACCCTGCTTTGTATAACTACGTGCATTGTTAAAGATTCTTCCATCTTCATATTTGTCAGACTCATCTTTTTTGATGGCGGTGTCAGAATTGCAACACCATCAAGTTCCTTTTAGAATTTCCGAGCAGGGGATCATAACCAAGCAAGTTCTGAAGTGAGAAGTACAGTCAGGTTGACCTTGTTGGGTGTTGGCAATCTTGAACTCTGAAACAGGAACCCTCCACCTCATGAGCTCCTTCACAGCGGACCGACCAAAGCCAGAGATGAAATCCACAGACAGCGAGAGGGTGGTTCTGCTGAACTCCACAGGAAACAGGGATGCCTAACGGATGACCCCAGCCCATCTAGTAGATGCACCTGCACAGACCGGCTCCAATAACAGAAGGTTCTAGACAGAAAAGGGCAAACCCTCCAACTTCCAGGACCTGTTACTCAAGTACGTGGCTTCAAGGATGCAGAACATCCTGTCCACCACCCCGTCACCCAGGACAGATCTCACCAGGTAACTCAGACACACACAGAGGAATGGGACTCCTTCCCTTTAACCCAGAACCAAGCCAGCAGTGCACCTGAAGACCTCCAGGTCACGGAGTCTCAGACGTCTCTTCCCATCTGCTTTTCTTCTCAAGTCTGTCCTTCCCTTAAGACCCTGCAAGAGCTTTGGACCTTGGTTCATGTCCTGTCCTCATTCTGTGAAAGCATGGCTTCGAGGAAATTCCTCAAGCTCTCGCTCTTTTTCTTTTTTTGTAAATAAATTTATTAATTTATTTATTTTTGGCTGTGTTGGGTCTTCGTTGCTGCACGTGGGCTTTCTCTAGTTGCGGCGAGCAGGGGCTACTCTTTGTTGCGGTGTGCGGGCTTCTCATTGCAGTGGCTTCTCTCGTTGTGGAGCACGGGCTCTAGGCACGTGGGCTTCAGTAGTTGTGACATGTGGGCTCAGTAGTTGTGGCTCGTGGGCTCTACAGCGCAGACTCAGTAGTTGTGGCACACGGGCTTAGTTGCTCCGTGGCATGTGGGATCTTCCCAGACCAGGGCTCGAACCCGTGTCCCCTGCACTGGCAGGCAGGTTCTTAAATACTGTGCCACCAAGGAAGCCCTCCCCCAAGCTCTCTTAATCTCCATCATCTTGTCTTTATATTAGGCTAAAATATATCACAGAGTTCTTAGGAAACTCAGCCTCAAAGTCCCTTTTCCAGCTGAAATCTCTACAGAGAGTCTCCATTTCCTTAAGGATAAAATTCCAAGCCCGAGTTGCAGAAAGATATATAGTATCACTCTATGTTTATAAACACTTAAACTATGTAAAACAAACAGTGTTTTGGAATGCACGACCCTGTTACAAAAGTATGAAGATGTGAATAAGGATGGCAAACAACAGTTCAAGACGGGGCACATATCTAGGGGAAGAGAGAAGGAAAATGCAGTCAGGCAGGGGTACACAAGAAGCGTCATTTAATAGACACCATTAAATGAAAGAGAGCCTCCCCTCGTGTTGGTCCACAGACATAAATCCCTGCACTGTCAGCCCTCTTCTTGGTTCCATGGCTCTTATGCCTGGACTAGGCTGGCTAAACCTGCCTGGTATGAAAGCCCGTACTCACACAATCCTAAGATGTCACAAACAGCATTTGCTGGACTAACAACCCTATGAAATAAAATGACGACAGAGGCACTAAAGTTTTTCTTAGTAAAAGGAAGCAGAAGTCAAGTTGTAAGTTCAAACTCCATCAAGAGCTGGAGAACTGGAACTATTTTTAATTTAAGCTTGATGTAGTGAGTTTACGTATGGGACTAATAATACACAATTCACAAGTCGGTGGGAAACAAGACTTACAATACACTACTTCACAGAGCAGTCGGGGAGAAGTTGCATTCCTACGGTTTTTCCATTTATTTAATCATTGGACTGCAGGCTTCCTTATTCTCCACACTAAGTATTTGAGTTGAAACAAAGGAAAACATTTTTCAGTCTAGACGGATTAAACCTACTATATCTTACTTGTTTTTCAATGTGCCAATGACTGCAACAATTTGATGATCATGTACTCGGGGAGGCTGAAATAAAAATGGTTAACTAAGAGAACACTGTCTCTGATAAATCCTTTGCATGTGGATGTGCCACTTGTGTATTGAAGGAACTGAAATACTACACACTGTCACCTTTTGGCTACTTTATTCTAAAGACACAGAGCAAAGGAAGGAAGAAAGGAAGGAAGGAAGGAAAGAATAAAAGAGAGAGGAAGGACATATGTGCAAGGAGAAGGGGAGACTGCACGGGTATCTTGTTAGAATTTTCCACTCTGTGCATCGTATATTTTGTGTGCGTGTGTGCATGGTATTTATAAAGTCAAGACTGCATCCAGCAAAAGATGGCATCCTCGGATACAAGTCATTAAGATTTAGTGAAGAATTACTGACAATTGTGTGAGAAACTGGCTCAGGAGGGGTAAGGGAGTACACAGGGTGGGGTGTGGAAGTCCTGTGAGTTTAGATACAGAGGGAGCCATTCCTATCCTGGGTCTGAGGGACCAGGCACCAGAATCCAGAAACGGGGAGCCCCCTACACCAGCTAGTGTGGTCTCACAGGGATCGAGCAGGGAGGATCATAGCCTGACCGCCCTCCTGAAACTCCTTTGGATGCCCTGTGGATAATCCAACAGTTCCCCAACAGTCCAAGTGATGCAAAGCAAAGGCCAAAGGGATCTGTGCATGAAGCCCACTATGGGTCAGCCATCTGGAGCCCAGAGGAGGGCAGGAGACGGCTGGAAGGGAATCTGAAGTGGAGAATGTTCAACACGATATTCAAGCATCGCTGGAGACTGGGGAGACGTAGTCATTTGCGCTAGATGCCGTGATACTCAAACTCCGCTCCTCCATTTTTAACTGAGACCATCTCCAAGGAGACCATGCCTGGAGCAGGCAGGGAGCCCACCACGATGTTTGATTTCTTTGCTTGCTCACTGTTTATGCTTTCCTATGAGACTCCAATGTATTCTTTCACTATTTGTTTGTTTGTTTATCCTATTTATTCTTTCAATGTTTGTTTATGTATGTATGTATCTATTTATGTATCTATTTCATTTATTCTTTCATTAATTATTCTTTCCAATTAAACTCTGACCATGCTGGGCCTTCCCTTTCTTGTATCCCGAGTATGAGCACAGTGCTTACACATCAAGGAAGTTCAAAAAAATAGGTACTTAGTAATCGGGAATGAATTCAAAAATATCCACGTGGCACCATTAGATACAAAGATAGACGCTGTTTAACAGGTGGCATTCTACCCTTTTTAAAATTTTTTATTTATTTATTTTTGGCTGCGTTGGGTCTTCGTTACTGTGCATGGGCTTTTCTCTAGTTGCAGCGAGCAGGGGCTGCTTTTCCTTGCGGTGCACGGGCCTCTCGCTGCAGTGCTTCTCTTTGTTGCGGAGCACAGGATCTAGGCACATGGGCTTCAGTAGTTGTGGCACACGGGCTCAGTAGTTGTGGCTCGTGGGCTCTAGACTGCAGGCTCAGTAGTTGTGGCACACGGGCTTAGCTGCTCCCCGGCATGTGGGATCTTCCCGGACCAGGGTTCAAAACCGTGTCCCCCTGCGTTGGCAGGCGGATTCTTAACCACTGCACCACCAGGGAAGTCCGGCATTCTGTTCTAATTGCATCTCCAGAACCTAGTCTGTAAACTGAAGTCACAGGATGTGCAGCTACCATGGAAAATGATGTCCTTCTCTGGTTCGCAGGAGGAAAGGAAGCATTCATCTAGGGTTACATTTGTCCATTCTTTTTTTTTTTTTTTTTTTTGCGGTACGCGGGCCTCTCACTGTTGTGGCCTCTCCCATTGAGGAGTACAGGCTCCAGACGTGCAGGCTCAGTGGCCATGGCTCACGGGCCCAGCCGCTCCGTGGCATGTGGGATCTTCCCAGAGCGAGGCACAAACCCGTGTCCTCTGCATCGGCAGGCGGACTCTCAACCACTGCACCACCAGGGAAGTCCAAATTTGTCCATTCTAAAACAACCCAAGTGCCCAACAACAGACGACTGGCTTAAGAAGATGTGGTACCTATACATGATGGAATATTACTCGGCCGTAAAAAAGAATGAAATAATACCATTTGCAGCAACGAGCATGGACCTTGAGATGATCATAGTAAGTGAAGTCAGACAGAGAAAGACAAATGTTATATGATATCACTTATATGTGGAATCTAAAAAATAATACAAATGAATCTATATACAAAACAAAAACAGACTCACAGACATAGAAAATCAACTTCTAGTTACCACAGGGGAAGGAGGTAAAGGATAAATTAGGGGTATGGGATTAACAGATACACACTACCATACATAAAACAGATAAGCAACAAGATTTACCGTATAGCACAGGGAACTATGTTCAATATGTTGTGATAACTTATAATGGAAATAATCTGGACATATATATGTGTATGTGTGTGTGTGTATATATATATATATATATATATAACTGAATCACTCTGCTATACACCTGATACACAATATTGTAAATCAACTACACTTAATTTTTTTTTTAATGTGCCTTCTAAGAGTTTCTCCCAAAACCTTTTCTCAAGTCACAGGACTCTGCTACTGTAAGTCTGCTCATAAAAGACAAATCACTCTAACAGAAGCAAATAAATAGCCTCAGGAAAAACTCAGACCCAGTCTATTATAGGTAAGTGTGCCCGTTGGCTGAAATCTGACTCTGCATAGAGAACAAGGGCAGATGTTCACATGGTAGAACTTCCCTTAACCACTTTCATGGGATTAAAATATCAACATCCCATAAGTCCTGCAAAGAACACTGTGAATTTCAACCTCTTCCTCAGCTGAGAAAAGTTACAAACCACAATCAGGACCCATGTGGGGTGTCCCCAGCGTTAATACCTTTTCTCCTCCCTTTGATCCTCATGGAAAGCTCTTACCAGGCATTTCAATCAATAGTAAGACACTTAGAAGCTCCTTCTTTAGGAGAAATGCCCCATCTTCTATGAATTTCACTCAGGTTAGACTTTGGCCAGCTTTACTTCTTGCTTCTAGTGGTCTGCATTATGGAAAAATAAGCTTCGTTCAGACTAAATATCTATCACTTTATTGAATATGCTTCTTAAAACTACATATATCCATAGGACCCCACCCTCATCCTACATATCCTGCATTCAATGGTTTCTCCATCTCTCCACCCCGCTGTACATACACACACACACACCCCTCTTCTCCCTCTTCATGTAAATATATTTTTTTGACCGTGACGCGTGGCTCGTGGTACCTTGCTTCCCAAGCCAGGGATCGAACTCGTGCCCCCTACAGTGGAAGCACCGCAGAGTCCTGGCCACTGGACCGCCAGGGAATTCCCTCCTTCACATTGACAAGCTGTAGCCCAAGACCTAAGAGCACATAATGAGCTCCACCCTTAGAAATAAAAGGAGGGCAGAATGGTAGAGGTTGAAAGGAAAGCGGCAAAGCAAATCAAAATGTATAAGCCAAACAGCAGCCAGGACACACCAGTGGGATTCCATTCCTTCGTTCAGCAAATATTCATTGAGTCCCTCTATGTACCAGACTCTCCTAGTCTTTGTACCGCAATGAACAAAAAAGCCAAAATCCTCACGCTCGTGGAGCTGGCTTCTGGTCAGGGAAGACTTAATACACATCATACATAAGTAGATTGCACAGTGTTCTAGAACGTGATACATGCTATGAAGGAAGACACAGCAGGGAGAAGCGGCAGGTTCTACACTCAAGACGGATGTAGGTAAGACATAAGCAAACTTCTCTAATTTATTTATGTTTGTTATTTTTTTAAATTACCCTTCCATTTTTTTGCCCTTTAGTCTCAAATAGAAAAACCTTTAAAACATAGCACTTTATGTAGAAAAAGTGTGTTTGAGGCAAATCCATTCTGCATTCTGCTGGGGGCCAGGCTATAGGGGGAGCCAAAGAGATAGAGGGAGATTTTGCAGCTTTAAAGGATTTTTCTGCATTTCGAACTATTTCACATTTTTTAAAAATATTAAATTAAAACATTTAAAAAGAGAGAAGTAAATTGAATTTCTGGATCCTCGGCTTGGAAGCCATTTGGAACAGAGAAGTACTCCTAGGATTTCAACTGTTGAAACACTCTATGAACTCTGCCCCAGAGAACATTCTGAGATGATGAAAATCTTCCAGACCCCAGTCCTTCCAAATCTGAAATGAAATGTCCCCACTGGACCCCATGCCATTAACCAACATGAGTCTCCTCTTGTCTCTTCTGCACAAACGTCAATTCAGATCAATTTCAACAGTAAGTAGGACTTTAAGGCTAGTTCCCTGACTCTGTATTATCAGGTCCCCACCAAAAGGACCCTTAAAATATACAAGTGCTATCCTTATTCCATTGACTTGAACTATGTCCTATCAGAGGGAGGATGAACAAAAGACACAGTTCTAAGAAGTATCCGGTTCAGAAAAATTCTCTACTTATATGCAAAACTGATTGTTTTAAGAAAATGTCAACATGTTTAGTCTCTCCTCGGAGATAACTGGCAGTCAAGTTCCAGTGAAAATCCTCCAATTCTTCTAACTAAATAGATCAGTCACTGGATAAAGGCTGCCCCTGAAGGTGCAGGGATTCCCAGGGAATTCCCACCCCACCACGCAGGCAAAGCAGCAGCCTGAGACTCGGAAGTAAAGTGGAATCTAAGAGCATGTGTGAACTTCACTGACAGCATTTGCAAACAAACTGATTATAGAATAAAGTCCTACGGAAGCCCTTTGGGGGAGAAAACATGAAATGCCATGGAAAGGACTATCTAAAGAAAATGATGGTATACTTAGTCTTCTCTGGCACAGCTCTGCTGCTTAATCAGAAAGATGAGAACCTGACCAAAAGGGCGCCGGGGTCAGGTGACCATTTGGTTTTTATTTCCAGGAATCTAAAAAGCAAAGTTTCAGCATCGGAGATAACTGGCTCTTGATGGAGCTCTAGACCCATGCCTTCCTCTGATCACTGGGCCTGTTAAACCAGACTCGGGAAGCCAAATGCAAAGCCAGGATCCTTGCACAGGAGACCAAGATCCAAGAGAGGGCTTAGCATGGCAGTCAGACAATGCTGAACAAGATACACCGAGTCTTGGGAAATGCAAATCCATGCAAATACTCCAGACAGAGAGGGTTATCTGCAGGACTGGGTGAAAGGAACCCAACTGGGTATGTTTATAAGACCACGCATAATTTAAGTTAATTTAGCATGACCACATTTTAATTTAATGGAAATGTTTGAACTTGGGAGACCCACTTAAATGCAGGCAATTCAAATTCATGCCAATACACCAGGCAAATACTTAAGCTTCAGCATCACAACCTTTTTTTTTTTTTTTTAAGATTTTTTGATCTGGACCATTTTTAAAGTCTTTATTGAATTTGTTACAATATTGCTCGTTTTATGCTTTGGTTTTTTGGCCATGAGGCATGTGGGATCTTAACTCCCCGACCAGGGATCGAACCCACACCCCCTGCATTGGAAGGCCAGGTCTTAACCACTGGACCCCACTCTTTTTCTTTTAGTAGCTATGTCACAACAGTAAGTTTACACTTCAAAGTAACAGAAAAGACATTCTCTTCCCCAAACTGCTTCCACCTCAGAAGCTCCTTCCAGGCATATGACGGCAAGACCACCACGTGTGCACTCATGCGATCACAAACTGTTTATATTTACCAGTGTTTGGGTGTTCCTGAAGAATTTAAACGGATACAGCAGGGAGCCAGTCGCAAAGATGTTCTCAGAAAATAACCCAACAAAGGAGAAAAACGTGTCATGTTCTTGCCTGCTGTGGGCAGAGCCCAGAAATAGATGTTATATCAGGCACGACCAGGACCTGGTTTTAGGGGGCGTAAATAGGTGTACAAGAATTCTTTTTCTTTCTATTTATTTATTTATTTAGTTAGTTAGTTAGTTTTGGCTGCGTTGGGTCTTCGTTGCTGCGTGCGGGCTTTCTCTAGTTGCAGCGTGCGGGCTTCTCATTGCGGTGGCTTCTCGTTGCGGAGCACGGGCTCCAGGCACGCGGGCTTCAGTAGTTGTGGCACAAGTGCTCAGTAGTTGTGGCTTGCGGGCTCTAGAGCTCAGGCTCAGTAGTTGTGGCACACGGGCTTAGTTGATCCGCGGCATGTGGGATCTTCCCGGACCAGGGCTCGAACCCGTGTCCCCTGCATTGGCAGGCGGATTCTTAACCACTGCACCACAAGGGAAGCCCAAGAACTCTCTTTGAAGACATGATACCGCATCTTAAATTTATACCAAGTAATACTTTCAAGGAAATCAAACTAGTTTATCCTCCCAAAGATCCTTCAAAGGCGATGGCTAAGACATAGATTTGAATGCAGTGGCTGATGTATAAATCCCTTCCTTCCTCCCTCCTTCCCCCTCCCCTCCCTCCCTCCTCTCCTTTTCTCATTCTAATAACACTGCAATTACAGAACTCCTATAAGGTACCTATGCAATCCAGAACCTTTGAAGATATTAAAAGGTAACCGTGACAACGGTATGGAAAGTAAAAGAAGGTACACCTCGAACTTAAACTATGGGAGAGAAGTTGGAGTCGGGGCTACCTGGAGATTTTGTCAAGAAGGGAAGACAGGCAAGACCCCCAGGGTGCTGGAAACCCTCCATTTCTTCATCTGGGTGGATGTTACACGGGGTTTTCATAAAACAAAAGTCATTGAACAGTACAACTAAAATGTTTGCACTTTATTGCAGGTATTTCAAGCGTCAGTAGGGAGACAAATGTAAAAAGATAAATGTAGGGGGCTTCCCTGATGGTGCAGTGGTTAAGAACCCGCCTGCCAATGCAGGGGACACGGGTTCGAGCCCTGGTCCGGGAAGGTCACACATGCTGCAGAGCAACTGAGCCCGTGCGCCACAACTACTGAGCCTGCGCTCTAGAGCCTGCGAGCCACAACTACTGAAGCCCGCGTACCTAGAGCCCGTGCTCCGCGACAAGAGAAGCCACCGCAATGAGAAGCCCGCGCACCGCAACCAAGAGTAGCCCCCCACTCGCCGCAACTAGAGAAAGCCCGTGCACAGGAACGAAGCCCCAGCGCAGCCAAAAATTAAAAAATAAAATAAAACAAAATAAGATAAATGCAGAAATGCCTATGAGTGAGATAAGCTCATATTTAGCTCCTCCTAGCTGTGTCTGTGGGTGCTGGTATGTACTTTTGTGTATGTGAGCGTGTGTATATGTGTGGAATTACACATAGTATTCTGAACCACTTTTTCCCTTGATAATAAATGTGAATGTTTTGTCATGTCGTTTAGTTTCTTCTGCCTGATGCCTTTTAAAGATCATCATATCCCATCATATGATTTTCAAACATTCCTCTATAGTAAGGCGGTTAGGCTATTTTCTAGTTTGGACCATTCAAATCACACTCTTAACAAACATCCTTGTCGTTTATTGTATATTCAGTATGTTGCTGGGCTTGTCCTGTGAGCAGAGGAGGGGGAAAAACGTGCTGAAGCTCTAAGGAATTTACCAAATGGGAACATTGCTCCCAGAAGCCAATTTCATATCCTCATTAAGATAAAACAGAAACCAAAAATCTTTCCAAATTGAGAGAAGCTGTCAGTGCTGGGAAGCAGTACAAAGCTGAATAGGCTTCAAATATACCTGAGACGGATGCAAACCTGACTTGTAAACCTCAGTACCTTGTTCCTCATTGGCCTTTTGGCTTATTCTTATTCCTCTAAAGGAAACAAGAATAAAGCTCCTAAGCCTTATTCCTTCATTTTCCTCCTTTACACCTTTGCAACAGACAATCTGCTTGGCTTTTTGGAATCTTATTTCCTCTGCATCTTAGGAAACCAAATCCCGGCACTTGGTTGGTGCTTCCATAAAATGTCAACAAGTGGCATGTGGGCCAGGGAAAGACACATTGACTAAACTCTTACTGTGTGGGTCAGCAAGGCAAATACAGAAAGGAGGGGATAATAAAACATATAGACAATGTCAATGTCAAAAATAAACGTTCCTGTAGACATACAGATTTTGGAAAATATCTTCTTAGAAATCTGGACGTTAATTTGTCAGGTTTTTTCAAATTTTATTGAATTATAGTTGATTTACAATGTTGTGTTAATTTCTGCTGTACAGCAAAGTGATTAAGTTTTATATATATATCTATATCTATCTATCTATCTATCTATCTATCTATATATATATATATTCTTTTTCACATTCTTGTCCATTATGGTGTATCACAGGATACTGAATATAGTTGCCTGTACTATACAGTAGGACCTTGTTTTTTTATCCATTTTATATATAATAGTTTGCATCCGCTAATCCCAAACTCCCAGTCCATCCCTCCCCTCACACCCCAATGTGCAATGTTTAAAGAGAAAACAGGTCATACTCAACTGCTTCAGTAAACTGCTCCATTATGAATACATCTGGGGCAAAAAAAAAAAAAAAAATGTGTCTTTGCTACACACACACACACACACGACACATAACTATCTTTAGACTATGCATTCTGCCAGTAGATAATGGAAAGACAGAAGGATGCAGTGGGATGTGTATTCATCTGTGTTACTTGCAAACTGTGAGGCTTTAAGCAACATGTTTGCCCCCTTTGGGATTTTCTTCCTCATCCGAAAATAAAAAGAGGTCCTGCACCAGAATATCTGGGAGTGGCAAATTCTTCAGCCTGCCTACGGTGTTCAGACAGGGGGTATCAGTGAGTGTTCTGAGGGCAAGAGGCAAGGCAACAGGAGGTGATGGAGCTTGTGCTGCACTGGGAATTTCACACCATCAGTGTCAAACCTGCAAGACATCTCCTATCAAGACATTTTTGATTCATATAATGGACTTTATATAAGAGGGAAGACCTGGGCATGCACTTCTCGATAAAGCATTCAACAGACCTTGGTTCTGCTATCACTGCTACTGTTCATGTCATGGTAGCTTTAGCTGTTCTAGACAATTGGTTGCAGATAACGCTATCTGTCGTAGAGAATTTAAGCAGAGAAGGATCTATGGGGGCATACAGGTAGCTCATAGTCTTTGGAAGGGATGCAAAAGTAGACCCAAAGATATATTTCCCAGAGAATCTCCTAGAACCACAGTGAAGAACTGTCTTGATAAAGGAGCAGCTATATGGTTCTATCACTAAGCGATTGCCAAAAGCCATCCTCATGAACCGTGCGGCCACTGTAGTCAACAGAAAACCATGTTTGCACCTGAACCACAGGAGAGGCTAGACGTGGGTTTTCCTTGTATTGTTTGCTTGTTATAATCTGTGGTGCAAAGTCAGAATTTACGAGAGGATATATAAACTGAAGAGATGATGCTTCAAAGATTTTAAGACACGTAGGTATTAATATTGCTAACAATTCATCACTCGTGGTCATTAACTTGAAGGTTGTAGACTGAAAGATGAACAATGGGTGTATTTTTCCTTTGGGAACTTTCGAAGAGAAATGACTGGCATGATCATGAACAATGTTTCTTATTTACATGTTTCTTGGATAAATTACATATCCTAGGGAAGTTTGTGGACTTGGCTTTTGGTATGTGCCCTTGAGAGAAAACCTCTAGATTGATAGCTAAAATCTTAATTGCTGCGCAGGCAATTAACCTATCCCCTGAAACTTAAAGGCCTTTCCAAGACGGAATTTAAGAATTTAAGCTGTTTGCATTATGAGCATAAATAAACTTAATAGGGGTGACCAAAGCTCTCCTATTGCAAAGACAGACAAGAGATGAGAAGAAAAAGAAGGAGGAAGTGGAGGAACGAGAAGAAGCAGTTTTTGTATTTAGGGAAAATATAGAGGTGAATGTTTAAAAGAAAACAGTTAACATTGATTTTTTAATTTTTGAATTTTATTTATTTTTTTATACAGCAGGTTCTTATTAGTCATCCATTTTATACACATCAGTGTATCCATATCAATCCCAATCGCCCAATTGATCACACCACCATCCCCACCCCCCGGCCGCTTTCCCCCGGTGTCCATACGTTTCTTCTCTACCTCTGTGTCTCAATTTCTGCCCTGCAAACCAGTTCATCTGTACCATTTTTCTAGGTTCCACATACATGCGTTAATATACGATATTTGTTTTTCTCTTTCTGACTTGCTTCACTCTGTATGACAGTCTCTAGATCCGTCCACATCTCTAAAAATGACCCAATTTCGTTCCTTTTTATGGCTGAGTAATATTCCATTGTACACATGTACCACATCTTCTTTATCCATTCGTCTGTCGATGGGCATTTAGGTTGCTTCCACGGCCTGGCTATTGTAAATAGTGCTGCAGTGAACATGGGGGTGCATGTGTCTTTTTGCATTATGGTTTTCTCAGGGTATATGCCCAGTAGTGGGATTGCTGGGTCATATGGTAGTTCTATTTTTAGTTTTTTAAGGAACCTCCATACTGTTCTCCATAGTGGCTGTATCAATTTACATTCCCACCAACAGTGCAAGAGGGTTCCCTTTTCTCCACACCCTCTCCAGCATTTGTTGTTTGTAGATTTTCTGATGATGCCCATTCTAACTTGTGTGAGGTGATACCTCATTGCAGTTTTGATTTGCGTTCCTCTAATAATTAGTGATATTGAGCAGCTTTTCATGTGCTTCTTGGCCATCTGTATGTCTTCTTTGGAGAAATGTCTATTTAGGTCTTCTGCCCATTTTTGGATAGGATAGTTTGTTTTTTTAAATATTGAGCTGCATGAGCTGTTTATATATTTTGGAGATTAATCCTTTGTCCGTTGATTCGCTTGCAAATATTTTCTCCCATACTGAGAGTTGTCTTTCCGTCTTGTTTATGGTTTCCTTTGCTGTAAAAGCTCTGAAGTTTCATTAGGTCCCATTTGTTTATTTTTGTTTTTATTTCCATTACTCTAGGAGGTGGATCAAAAAAGATCTTGCTGGACTTATGTCAAAGAGTGTTCTTCCTATGTTTTCCTATAAGAGTTTTATAGTGTCCGGTCTTACATGTAGGTCTCTAATCCATTTTGACTTTATTTTTGTGTATGGAGTTAGGGAGTGTTCTAATTTTATTCTTTTACATGTAGCTGTCCAGTTTTCCCAACACCACTTATTGAAAAGGCTATCTTTTCTCCATTGTATATTCTTGTCTCCTTTGTCATAGATTAGGTGACCATAGGTGCGTGGGTTTACCTCTGGGCTTTCTATCCTGTACCACTGATGTATAATTCTGTTTTTGTGCTGTGTATCACCTTTTTATAACCATATTACAATTGCAAATTTCTGTTTCCCACTTAGAGAAGTTCCTTTAGCATTTGTTGTAGAGCTGGTTTGGTGGTGCTGAATTCTCTTAGCTTTTGCTTTTGTGTAAAGCTTTTGATTTCTCCATCGAATCTGAATGAGATCCTTCCCGGGTAGAGTAATCTTGGTTGTAAGTCCTTCCCTTTCATAACTTTAAGTGTATCATGCCACTCCCTTATGGCTTGGAGAGTTTCTGCTGAGAAATCAGCTGTTAACCTTATGGGAGTTCCCTTGTATGTTATTTGTCGTTTTTCCCTTGCTGCTTTCAATAATTTTTCTTTGTCTTTAATTTTTGCCTATTTGATTACTATGTGTCTTGGCATGTTTCTCCTCGGGTTTATCCTGTATGGGACTCTCTGCACTTCCTGGACTTTGGTGGCTATTTCCTTTTCCATGTTAGGAAAGTTTTCGACTATAATCTCTTCAAATATTTTCTTTGGTCCTTTCTCTCTCTCTTCTCCTTCTGGTACCCCTATCATGCGAATGTTGTTGCGTTTAATATTGTCCCAGAGGTCTCTTAGGCTGTCTTTTCTTTTCATTCTTTTTTCTTTATTCTGTTCCGCAGCAGTAAATTCCACCATTCTGTCTTCCAGGTCACTTATCTGTTCTTCTGCCTCAGTTATTCTGCTATTGATTCTTTCTAGTGTAGTTTTCATTTCAGTTTTTGTATTGTTCATCTCTGTTTGTTTGTTCTTTAATTCTTCTAGGTCTTTGTTAAACATTTCTTGCATCTTCTCGATCTTTGCCTCCATTGTTTTTCTGAGGTCCTGGATCATCTTCGCTATCATTATTCTGAATTCTTTTTCTGCCTATCTCCACTTCATTTAGTTGTTTTTCTGGGGTTTTATCTTGTTCCTTCCACTGCTACATAGCCCTCTGCCTTTTCATCTTGTCTATCTTTCTGTGAATGTGGTTTATGTTCCACAGGCTGCAGGATTGTAGTTCTTCTTCAGTAAATATTGATTATATAATGTATTTTTCCCCCAATTTCATGCAGGCAAATCCCTTACTTTCATATACATATAAAGGATGCATTTAGTAGAAATCAAAGAAGATCTTCTATGGGCTAATCAGGTTAAGAAACCCTGAAACCTTCCCCATCTGCCCTAGGGTACTGTGGCTATACGGTGGATGAAACTTTTGTTCTGATCAGGGTTTCTCAGCCTCGGCAATACTGATTAGTCTCCAGCACTCCATAGCCCTCTGCATTCATGTATATCACATGCCTGAAAACTGGAGGCACCTGAGTTTGTGATCCTTAAATGTTCCAAGACTTCTATCTCTCTTTTTCAAAGCAGAGTATATCTCAGGCTGTATTTCTTTGCGGTGCTTGGAGGGTGGGGAGTATCCTGTGCCTGGTACCATGGGTAGCAGCATCCCTGGCCTCCATCCACTAGATGTCAGTAGCCCCCAGCTCCTCCCCCAACAAGGTGTAACAACCAGAAATGTCTCCGTGTATGGTCAAATGTCCCCAGGGGGCAAAACTGCCCTCCTGCATTTAAGAATCTCTTCTCTAGATGTGAAGTCAAAGAAAAAAAACCCTTCATCTTAGGATTACTCTGTTATATATGAAAACAGAAAAGAATGAATAGGGGTTTTTTCCTCCTTGTGTTAAAATCATTACAAAATATAAAGTTATCCCTCCAAGACCTTTCCTTCCAACTGATGAAGAAAGAATCAGATTAATCAATTGGCTTCTCTGGCTGAAGGAGACTGAGGCCATTCCTGTTTTCACTGGTTTGTTCACAGGGCCACAGATTCCCTCACAGCCGCAGAGCAGGCAAGCAGCCATAGAACGTGACCATCTGCTTGCATCTAACTCACACAGTTTCCTTCTGTGACAAATTTCTCCCACATTCAACAAACGACTAATTTCATTTTTATGATTTTTTTTAGAAAGGTTGAACTCTTAAAAAAGTCAGCAGACACAGCCACAATACAGGATTACATACTTTTTTTTTTTTTTTTTTCAAATGGCTGTGCCAGATTTCTCGTCAGGGAACCAAATTGCACATATCTTTAACAAGCACACAGTTAGTAAGAGCAACACGCCGTACTGTGTGTTATGAACCATAAATCACTAATGCATTTACATTTTAAATAAAATCAACAGTCATGCCAATGCTAGGTGCCTTTGATCTTGTGCAGGTATGTTTTCCTTTCCTGGCTGGAATTGAAGATCGTAGGGAAAAACAACCAGATTCAGGTGGGCATGAGCAAACCAGCTTTTGAAAATAATACAACGTTTTGTGTGTACGTGGCATTTGGAGGGCAAGGGGGACTGTGCAGAATTTATCAGGGAAGCTTCTGTTTTCTTTTCTGAAGACATCATTCATAGCTCTACTAAAAGAATTACTCCACACAATATAGGACACCCTGGGGATTCCATGGGCAAGTAATTAATTTCTTTCCTGTATTAGGAGGCCATTTGCAAGCTGTCTGGAAGCCAAGTGTCTGTCCTTTGAAATCATTTTTTAAAGAGTGGCTTACAGGGCTTCCCTGGTGGCGCAGTGGTTGAGAGTCCGCCTGCCGATGCAGGGGACGTGGGTTCGTGCCCCGGTCTGGGAGGATCCCACATGCCGCGGAGCGGCTGGGCCCGTGAGCCATGGCCGCTGAGCCTGTGCATCCGGAGCCTGTGCTCCGCAGCGGGAGAGGCCACAGCAGTGAGAGGCCCACGTACTGCAAAAAAAAAAAAAAAAAAAAAAAAAAAAAAAAAGAGTGGCTTACAGTTGTCAGTCACCATGATGTAGACCATGGGAAGTATCTATTTCATCTGAAGGACTGGCAGTGGGCGGCAGGGCAGATCAATTTCCTGCATTGCTAATAAGAAACAAACACGGCCCACTGGCAAGGGGGCAATGGTTTTCTTGATTATTCCTAAGCCTTGCTGGGGTCTGTTCAAAGCCCACACTCCTAGGAGTCTTGGCAGTTGTTGGCTCTGATCCTCCTGATGTGTCTAATCAGACGTCGTGTAAACAGACAGTTGGCTTCTCCTACTGGTCAAACTTCAGCTTGGTTTTGCCACATACTCCATAGTTTGCCTTTGCTCAAGGAATGGGCCAGGATATCCATGGCAAAGGTGATCATCAAAGCCAGACATAACTGTATTTTGAAATTCTTACTAAATTCCAGAGCTGTCATACTTTGAAGGATTTCCTTCCGTTTCCTTTGTTGAATAATGTAGCAGCTACCAAAACAGTAAATATGATTGGGAAGGACCAGAAAAATCCCTAAATGAAAAAATTGTAATAGCCTTTCATGGCAGGAATTATGGATTACACACCAAATCAAGTATGACTACGTTAAAACTAGATTTTTCTCAAGCTTGGACTGGAAGACCTTCCCGAATTTTCTCTTTTCTTTCTTTCTTTCTTTTTTTTTTTTTTTTTGAGTTAAACAACAGAAATTTATTTTCTCACATTTCTGGAGGCTGGAAGGTCCAATATCAAGTCTGTCAGGGTTTAGTTTCCAGTGGGAGCTTTCCTCCTTTGCAGATAAAGACCTTCCAGATAACGACCTTATCATCCACCCTTGAGATACTTTCTCCCAAGGCCCACTGCCTCTATCCCATGGGAACGTAACTATTCACATCCAAATCTAGGGCTTAGATGACACACTGAAGAAGAATATAAATTGCCCACGGTTCCCACATCTGGTCCCAAATTATTTGTAATAGGATTCATGGTGGGTTTATTTGTATTTCTTGTATTTATTCATTCTAAAACTAAGATTTCAAAAAAACAAAAAGAAGAAAAAACACATACGTAGTGTTTTCCAAGAGTGAAGGTGAGTTTTCCCTTGGACCTACTATCTTTGGGAAGGTACTGGTAGCATAATTGTCTTTGCAGAGCTACAGGGATGGGACAGCTGCTGGTACGTGGAGTTCCCAGCTTGGTCCTCCATATCTGGTAGGTTTTCATCTACATCCGTTCTGCGGGACTTGTCGACCTCACCATCATGCTTTCTGACCTTCCACACAGATGGGTGCGTGGAAATGGCCGCCAGGTCCCTTCCTGGGTTGCCTGTTCCACGCGACACCTCCCCCACCCCAGATACGGTGCGATCCTTGCACCATCCAACACTTAGCAGTGATTACTGACAATCAGGTATCATTCTGGCCCCTCACGTGGGTAACTCAGGCAATGCCCACAGCATCCCTATGAGGAAGAAACCTCCCTATGAGGAAGGAACCTGAGTTCTTCCAAAGAAGGAAATTAAGAAACACAGACACAGTGAGTTGCAAATACTTGCTGTACATAATAATGTCCGTAAGTGGTGGAACCAGCATTAGAAATACAGACACCTTATGCACAAGACTCACACACTCAATTTGTACCCATGGACACCACCCTATTATCCCTGTACACCCCACGCATCGTTCACTTAACTTGATGTCTGTGGCTGGATTTGCCCGTTGATTCACAAGTGTCTACTGAGTATGGAACGGATGTGAGAGTCTATGCAAGATCCAGAGCAAATTAGACAGACACAGACCTGGCTCCATAGAGCTAGAAGCCGACTGTGTCAATGCTATTTTTCTTCACCGTACACATTTTATTGGGAAGCTGAAAGACGTCCTATCTAAAGCCACAGGCGACATTGCATTGCAAGTGGTGAGCCTGGCTTTTAGGCTGTGAGATCTCTCCATGGTCTCCCCTGCTCTGGACGATTCTCCTCTTGAACCTATTCCGAGCCACTGTTTCTGCTCTCACCTCTCTCCTTTCCCAGACACTCTTCCATCCTTATGACAGAGAAGCCTAGATGGCCCAGGGCACATTCCTCCAGCTGCTGAAAAGTGCCTAGGTGGCTACAGAAATTGTTGCCAATGGTTGACAAAAAAGAATTGGATAAAGACAGAAAAATACATGCTAGTAGCCAAGAGAACAGAGTGCCCTAGACTAATGGGCTCTTTTCCTACCTGGATTCTCTCACCCTGCAAGTACACCCTAGACCCTCTCGTCAGAGCATTCTTTTCTAAGGTGAATCCTTCACTCACATTTATCATCACGTACCCTGAGGAAGGCACCACAACATTCACCAGGAATTCTAGGGCTGATGTCGTAACTACATGGACTAAAAACCCGTTATTACAGAATGTAAACCACAGGCTATTTCTGTTGACCTACTTCAGTCTCAAGAAGGGGTTCCGTCATTTTCATTCCTTCCGCACATTTATATCAATAGGTGGCTTGTGTTTATCTACTGGTGTGTTGCTTTTCAGACGTCAGTGGTCATGGCTTATCAACCTGGTTTCTTAAGAGAATGCCTTGGTCTTGGATGGAAATTGCCATTAGGAGATGGAAACGCCCAAGGTAAGCCAGGGTCTTTGTAGACACTCTGTTTATCCTATGGGGTGAATGTTGCAATTGGAGGTGGTGGAAGAAGAGAAGGGAAGGGCAAGGGTAAATGAGGGAGCATTTATAGGTCCCCCCTATAAGCCAGATGCTGTGCTAGGAGTTTGGAATACCACTAGATAGAGTTCCTGCCTTGAAAAGCAGGGTCAGTTCTTCTCTTGAATCTAGTACCTACAATTGATCCACTTTGCTGTAAAACAGAGATCCAAGGGTATCTCTTTGTCTCAGTATTTAAGAAGTTGGTGAAAACTATCTTAAGGTCAGATCACTCAAAAATAGTATCTACAGGGACTTCCCTGGTGGCCCATCAGTTAAGACTCTGTGCTCCCAATGCAGGGGGCCTGGGTTCAATCCCTCGTCAGGGAACTAGAGCCCACATGCCGCAACTAAAGATCCTGTATGCGGCAACGAAGATCCCATGCTGTAACTAAGACCCGGCCCAACCAAATAAATAAATAATTTTTTTTTTTTCTTTTTTCTTTTTGCGGTATGTGGGCCTCTCACTGTTGTGGCCTCTCCCGTTGCGGAGCACAGGCTCCGGATGCGCAGGCCCAGCGGCCATGGCTCACGGGCCCAGCCGCTCCGCGGCATATGGGATCCTCCCAGACCGGGGCACGAACCCGTATCCCCTGCATCGGCAGGCGGACTCTTAACCACTGCGCCACCAGGGAGGCCCCATAAATAAATATTTTTAAAAAAATAGTATCTCCAATGAATTTGAGGTTGTAACTTTGGGTAACCATATGAATGCTTTTATAAAAGGCATCATATTGGAAGACTATGTTCATATGATAAGATAATTATTGCTATTCATGTCATGTCTACAGTTGCGTAGAAGTCAATGATAAGTTTTAACATGTAGGGCATATTTACGATGGGCTAGGTTCTTTACATTGGTCAGTTATCTCATCCTGAGAATAATTCTCTAGTGTAGGTATTATTATTCTCACCAGTTTACAGATGACAAAACTGAACAGACCAAGATGTGAAATAAATCACTCAGCTTGTGAGTGACAGACCAGGGCCTGACACAGGCCTGTGTGTCTACATTCACTCCTTCCATAAATTATTAAATCAGAACATGCACAGCAATTTATGGTTCTGCTACTTAGCCACTGGCCTGCTGTTTTAGGTCCTGGAGTTAACCAGGTATTCGGCCACAAACGAGTGACAATAATGAAAATTTAACACGTCAACCTATGCACCCCACGTCATTTATGTCTGTCCATATACTGTCAGCCAACAGAGTGCAATAAAAAATAAAATATAGACAATATTTCAGAAAACCTTTAAGTCCTGAAACAAGCAAAAACCCAGAACCCCACACTAAAAATACAG
This sequence comes from Mesoplodon densirostris, assembly GCF_025265405.1. Lineage (NCBI taxonomy): Eukaryota > Metazoa > Chordata > Mammalia > Artiodactyla > Ziphiidae > Mesoplodon > Mesoplodon densirostris. The sequence continues at coordinate 133,155,938 of NC_082681.1, forward strand.
GGCACATCCCATAAAACAGCTGTGAAAAGAATCAAATTCCACTTGCAAATCGGGGTCCTGATTTCTATCAGCCCCCCATCCACTCACCTTGCAACGTCCAAGAAAATGTCTCTCAGAGATGGAATGTAATGTTTTCCCTAATTAAGGTAATTCTTAAAAAAAAAAAAGTTTGTGCTTTCAGACAGCCATTCTTTGTGTGTAAATGTGTAGATTTCAGAGTTCTGAATACGTACACGAAAGTATTGGTTTTATTTATGCACATCAGTCTGTTATTGCCAGCACCATACAACTCAGCCCGTAATTGTTGCTCCTATTTATTGGGCATGAGTATGCGTTCTGGTTCCAGAGAGAGTTACAGCAGCTAGTGGGCACTGCCTATGCTTCATATTTCTTTCTGTATCTCTCCAGTACTGAGCGAGTTGGAGGTACTGTATTATCGTGGGTCGGGGAGCACATGGGCTAGTTTGGAGGTACAGAAAGAACCAGTTATTTTCAAAAAGGGGCATAAGAACAGTACAAGCAATCTGAAGAGCGGTCCAGAAATAGACTCTTAAGAGCCTCAGTTCAATGCACAACCATTTCCATAGTTGCCCTTGCTTATTGGTGGTTCAATCCCAACCAAAGTCAAGTTTCCCTGACCAGAAAAGACCTCACTAAGTGCATTAAAGGATTCTGGCTGGCATCCCAGAGGAGCTGAGTTCACAGCCCTGGTCTATACCTCCTTGCTTTATGGACCAAGTTCTCTGTTCTTTGACCCCTCTCCCCAAATCCACCCCTGTCTTGCCCACAATTAAAAACACTGATATAGTTGTGTCCCTCTCCCACTGAAGAGCTTTTAGTAACTTCTCATTTCCTCTAGGATAAAGATAGGAATCTATAACACTTCTGTCCCCATTCCCCCCTCAGGTGCTGCCCCAGGGTCTTTGCACATGAAGCTCCCTCTGCCTGGAAGGACTGTCCAACCATCCTCTCCCAAATGGACTAAAAGTTTCCAGAGGGCAGGAAGCACTCTGTTCTTTTCTCATCTTTGTAATCTTGGCCATGGGACCTGGACTGAGGTACATGCACATACATGTACACAGGTGTGTGCAAACATATACCTGCTCAAGCACGCACACACATACTATTGGCGACTCAAGAGTATATACACTTTTCCTATCATGTTTATCACCAAGAACAGTGTCTGGCACATAGTGTTTAATATACGTAGGTGGAATGAAAAAAGAGTAGCTGTGACTAATACAATTATTTTTATTATCAGAGTAAATGCTTGGAAGATTGTTATTGGATGAGTTTGATCGGGGGTCCTCTAAGACCCTGAATGGCCTCTCTTATCTATCATTCCACAGTCAAGTAGGCCCTGTTATCTTTTGCCCCCTTTGGTCCTACTAATCGTAAGACATCTTGCAAGGGCAAATTGAATATTTCAGAACTGCAATTCCAAATCTTCTAGTAGACATGTAAACAATGTGAAAGATTTCCTTGCCAAAATGGGTCACCTGGGTGTGGCACCAATCATGCTTATCACCCTGTGTGTCACATTCAGTACAGAAGTAGCACCCAAAAGGGACAAAAAGAGGGGATGCCACCATCCCCCGAACGAGGGCCAGGAAGAGGGTGAGGAAAGTGAGGCACACACATGCCTTGGGCATACAATTTAAGGAGCACATAAAATACAGTCATTGAGATAAATATTTTAATTCAATATTTTTTTCAAAATAAGAATTAATGCAAAACATCCATGATGAATAGAACACTGAAATTTGAAATAAAGACAATATCAGTATTACTGATTTTCCTTTTTGACTTAAGCTCCATGGCTAGGCACTGCACGTGACCCATCCTGTCTTTATTTTCAGTTTTGACGTTTGATTCTTTATGGATGTTTTACATCCATTTTCATTTTTAAAATGCGTTAAATATTTGTCTCGATTATAAAGTTAAGTTGTGCATGAGAGGGGCGGAGTCAAGATGGTGGTGTGGGAAGACACAGAGTTAGCATCTCCCCACAACTGGGGCATCTGGCAGCTGCTGATGGGGGACTCTGACCCCCAAGGAGACGGGAGGAACCCTAAAGTGAACCGGTAGAACGTAGCGGGACTGAGAGGGAAGGAGAAGTGGAGGCCAGATAGGATCAGCACCCCTGAGGCCGGGGAGATCAGAAAAGACAGGTGGGAGGGACTCTCCAGGGAGAGCAGGAGAGGCGGGGAGGGTGATCCCCTGGCCCACTTGGGCCAGGGAGGCTGCTGAGCTCCCAGGCTGCTTCTCCCCATCCAAAGCCCCATCCAGGCCGCCTGGTTCCTGGGGGCATAGGAGGGAGGCTGAGGAGATCAGGAGAGGCAGGCGGGAAGGGCCCTCCAGAAGGAGCAGGAGAGGAGCAGAAGGCGTTTGCCCCACCTACTCGGGCACTGGGAGCCTGCTGAGCCCCAGGCCGGTCCCCTGTCCTCCAAGGACCCCTCTCCCCCCTGCCGCATTGGTCCTGGGGGCATAGGAGGGAGGCCGGCGAGATCAATACAAGTTGGAAAAGAAGAAGTAAAACTGTCACTATTTGCCGATGACATGATACTCTACATAGAAAACCCTAAAGATGCCACCAGAAAACTACTAACGCTCATCAATGAATTTGGTAAGGTTGCAGGATACAAAATTAATGCACAGAAATCTCTGGCATTCCTACACACCAACAGTGAAAAATCGGAAAGAGAAATTAAGGAAACACTCCCATTTACAATTGCAACAAAAAGAATAAAATACCTAGGAATAACCTGCCTAAGGAGGTGAAAGATTTGTACTCAGAAAACTATAAAACACTGATGAAAGAAATCAAAAATGACATACACAGATGGAAAAATATACCATGTTCTTGGACTGGAAGAATCCATATTGTGAAAATGACTATACTACCCAAAACAATCTACAGATTCAATGCAAACTACCAATGGCATTCTTCACAGAATTAGAACAAAAAATCTTACAATTTGTACAGAGACACAGAAGACCCCGAATAGCCAAAGCAATCTTGAGAAAGAAAAACGGAGGCGGAGGAATCAGACTCCCTGACTTCAGACTATACTACAAAGCTATAGTCATCAAAACAGTATGGTACTGGCACAAAAACAGATGCATAGATCAACAGAACAGGAGCCCAGAGATAAACCCACACATGTATGGTTGCCTTAACTTTGATAAAGGAGGCAAGAACATGCAATGGAGAAAAGAGAGCCTCTTCAATAAGTGGTGCTGGGAAAACTGGACAGCTACATGTAAAAGAATGAAATTAGAACACTCCTTAATACCATACACAAAATTAAACTCAAAATGGATTAAAGACCTAAATGTAAGGCCAGACACTATAAAACTCTTAGAGGAAAACACAGGCAGAACACTCTAGGACATAAATCACAGCAAGATCTTTTTTGACCCACGTCCTAGAGTAATGGAAATAAAAACAAAAATAAACAAATGGGACTTAATTAAATGTAAAAGCTTTTGCTCAGCAAAGGAAACCATAAACAAGATGAAAAGACAACCCTCAGAATGGGAAAAAATATTTGCAAATGAAGCAACAGACAAAGGATTAATCTCCAAAATTTACAAGCAGCTCATGCAGCTCAATATCAAAAACACAACAACGCAACCCAAAAATGGGCAGAAGACCTAAATAGACATTTCACCAAAGAAGACATACAGATGGCCAAGGGACACATGAAAAGCTGCTCAACATCACTGATTATTAGAGAAACGCAAATCAAAACTACAATGAGGTATCACCTCATGCCAGTCAGAATGGCCATTATTAAAAAAGCCAAGAAACAATAAATGCTGCAGCGGGTGTGGAGAAAAGGGAACCCTCCTGCACTGTTGGTGGGAATGTAAATTTATACAGCCACTATGGAGAACAGTATGGAGGTTCCTTAAAAAACTAAAAATAGAATTACCATACGACCCAGCAATCCCACTACTGGGCATATACCCTGAGAAAACCATAATTCAAAAGGAGACATGCACCCCAATGTTCATTGTAGCTCTATTTACAATAGCCAGGACATGGAAACAACCTGTGTCCATCGACAGATGAATGGATGAAGAAGATGTGGCACATATATACCATGGAATATTACTCAGCCATAAAAAGAAACAAAATTGAGTTATTTTTAGTGAGGTGTATGGACCTAGAGTCTGTCATACAGAGGGAAGTAAGTCAGAAAGAGAAAAACAAATACCATACGCTAACACATATATATGGAATCTAAAAAAAAAAAAAAAAAAAAAAAAAAACCAAAGGTTCTGATGAACCTAGGGGCAGGACAGGAATAAAGATGTAGGTGTAGAGAATGGACGTGAGGACACGGGGAGGGGGAAGGGTAAGCTGGGACGAAGTGAGAGAGTGGCATGGACATATATACACTACCAAATGTAAAACCGATAGCTAGTGTGAAGCAGCCACATAGCACAGGGAGATCAGCTCGGTGCTTTGCGACGAGCTAAAGGGATGGGATAGGGAGGATGGGAGGGAGACGCAAGAGGGAGGGGATATGGGGACATGTGTATGCATATGGCTGATTCGTTTTGTTGTGCAACGAAACTAACACGGTACTGTGAAGCAATTATACTCCAATAAAGACCTATTAAAAATTTTTTTTTTGCCTAAGACACAAATGCTCTATAAATAAGCACTTACGTCCTTTACTTCACCCTAACCCAGCCCTGTTCCCAACCCACCCAATAAATAGCCTGTCACAAGCTCTAGCAATCCCTCTAAAATTTTCCAGCACATTTAGAAAGAAATTCAACAAGCCAAGAAAATACTCTTCTTTTGTTTTTAAAGAAAATACTGTAAACATGAAACATATATCACAGTGTTTGTCAATGACGTATTTTTCCCCCAAAGAATTCTGGAGTTTAAATCAAAATTAACTAAATTAAAATGTGTGCAAGAGGGAGGGGATATGTGGATATATGTATACATGTAGCTGATTCACTTTGTTATACAGCAGAACCTAACACACCATTGTAAAGCAATCACACTCCATAAAGATGTTAAAAAAAAAAAGGTTATAATCCTACCAAAAAAGAAGTCTGAGTAAGTATTTTTACAAGGATCTGCTTTGAATAACCGATTACAGTAGAACTCAGAAAAGCAGGCTTTATGCCCGAGGTCTGCTGAGGAAGTGGTTTAGACACCTAGATGGGAGAAATTCTCATCTGAGAGTAATGCACGTGAAGAAGCAGAATTCTGTCTTCTGGTTACCTATTTTAATGCTTGATAATCTTCAAATGTAGGGCAACCACAGCTTACCAGCAATCTCAGGTTGCACCGGTTTTTGTTAACATTGAAAATGTTGAGATTTTGCAAACTGTCTAACCTAAAGCTGACCAAGACGAACATTGCTGAACAGCTTCTAATGTGTCCTTGATTTCATGTTCTCTTTGCTTCCATATACGTATAAATGGATCTCTCCTGCTGTCACTAAAAACCAGCTCCTCTTATGAACATGGTCATGCTTATTAACTCCTTTCTAAATCTTACAATGTTTATCCTCTTTAGGGCATAATTACTGTTTCATATGGGTGTGCTCTGATGCTCCAGTTTTCAAGCACTTTGTGAATTAAAAGGATTAAGTGCTTATACAGCCAATTTATCCCCGTTTTAAAATAAAGTGTTGGGCTTCCCTGGTGGCGCAGTGGTTGGGGGTCCGCCTGCCGGTGCGGGGGACGCGGGTTCGTGCCCCGGTCCAGGGGGATCCCACGTGCCGCGGAGCGGCTGGACCCGTGAGCCATGGCCGCTGAGCCTGCGCGTCCCGAGCCTGTGCTCCGCGGCAGGAGAGGCCACAGCAGTGGGAGGCCCGCGTACCCACAAAAAATAAATAAATAAATAAAATAAAGTGTTTAAGTGTTTGCTGTAACATTAGTATATGATCTTTAAATGTTACTGTTTATTTTTAAATTGAGAAACCAGAATGCAGAATTAAAAACCATGAATTACAATACTTCTGTTCTCTCTCAGCCCGGTCAATGCACAAATCATTCTCTTAGGAATTGAACTGGATTTTAAAAATCCACTCTGTGTGAGAATTTCACAGATTTTTAACAGAAGGTAAAAGTGAATTTTTTTCCTTCTTGGCAGTTGAAAGGAATATAAAACAACAGACTAACTTTCTGGCCATGATTCTCAGGATGAGAAAAAACAGAGTCACATATTGTAGATGAGAAGGAAAAAGAAAAGCCAAATCTCATGAGTCATGTGTAATATTCAAATGCTAAAGTATTGAGACTTCATCTCTGGAAAATATATAGTAAGCGAAAGTTGTACATTTGATGTTCATCAACCTCTTTTCTTCTCCTAGCCCAGTAAACCCTTTCTGTGGAATATCCCATAACTTCTATGTGTTTTAATAAGGTATCTCCCCATATTTTATTTGGTTAAATAGAATGAATATTCTGAGCTGACTCGGAAGAGTAGCTCCAGGCTAGAGTTTTACGTCTGGGCTGTAGAGCCCTGTTTGGTTGCATCTTACACTTCCTTGCAATGATAGATATTCTGTGCATATTTAGAAATACACATTCATGCTTGCATTGAAATTAGTACCAGAGAAGTTATCTGATTTGCTTCTCAGTGGGCGCTTGTTGGTCAGGCTTTCTCCTTGCTAAGCCTCTGTCTTGCTTTATTCTAGTGTATAACTCTCTGCCCCGTGGTCAGCTCTTTGTGCACTAGGACATACCCTGCATGCATTTATTTACACATCTCTGGATCCATGACAAACCACACTGCAAATAATGACCATTATAAGGTTTAAGTGCTTATAGAGCCAACTTATCCTGGCTTTAAAATAAAGTGTTAAAAGTGTTTACTGTAATCTTACTATACGGTCTTTAAACGTTGCTATTTACTTTTAAATTGAATGCTAAATTAATGCTAAATTAAATTAAAATGCTAAATTAAAAATGCTAAATTAAAAACCATTTTAATGGTTTTGCGCCCATTTGATAGTTTCTCTGGGCTAGGAGTATGGTGGTTGGTGATAACTAATCTTGTTCAATCCCATCCCATGGCTTCTGACATTACTAAACGTCGCCCCTTCTTATTCATATGGTCATGACTACAGTTCACATTAACTCTTTCTCTACATCTTACAATGTTTACAGTCTTTAGGGCTTAACACACATGCCATGTGAGGGTAACTGCTAACAGCCCACAGCACAGGGCAGGTTTATCAGCAGAACACACTTCATGGGGGTACTCCAGGCAACAGCTTCCCCGATGATGACATTACCTAAACGTATATACCTTTACGAGGACTCATTGAGTCTCGTAGGTCACTGAGAATGGCCCCCTGGTATCTGGGTGTCCTCAGCTATTTCCAAGCTAATGCTGTCCTTCCCAGCAAGTGCCCTACTGCCTGGACTGAGCTTCTAGGGACCTATAGTCTCGGGTGGAAAATAAGGACAATCTGGGAGAAAAACAGAAGCTTCCTACCTTTTCTGCTTTCCAATCTGTTTTGGACTCAGCCAGGGAGGGATGGATGATTCTCAGTGCACAGATGAAAGACACACACTTTGTCCTTAGGGTCTAGGGCCCCTGTCTTCTGTCCCCATAAGTTCCTAAAAGGACAAACAATAGAAAACACATTCCTATAGAGAACACAGGAAAGATTCCAATCCCACTGTCCTTGTTTCTTTTTGTATTTCCTTATTTTTTCCCAATATCTCCTTGTGGTTTTTATTTTCTTGTTTTGAGCAATACTGTTAGTTGCATACAAGTTCAGAATTTTTAATCTTTTCCTGGTGGATAAACTGTCTTTGTGTGTGTGTGTGTGTGTTATGCATTATTCTTCTTTGCCTCTATTAATATTTGCCTTAAAATCTCTTTTCAATTTTTTTTAACTGTAGTTGATTTACAATGTTGTGCTAATTTCTGCCATACAGCAAACTGATTCAGTTATACATATATATACATTCTTTTTTATATTCTTTTACATTATGGTTTATCCCAAGAGACTAGATATAGCACTCTGTGCTCTACAGTAGGACCTTATTGTTTATCCATTCTATGTCTAATAGTTTGCATCTACTAATCCCTAGCTCCCAATCCATCCCTCTTCCTCCCCCCAAAATCTCTTTTCTGAGAGTAATAATGATCAGCTAAAATATCATTTTCCATCATTTCAGTTTATATTCTAATTTTTCAGATATATATCTCATGCACACACACACACAAAGCATGTATGTACATTTTAAATTCCATTAGAATAATCTATATTTTTGTATTAGATAGGGCGGCTTATTTATTAATATAGTCACAATAGTCAATAAAACTCCACTTTCATAGAGTTATTTTTTTTTTTAATTAAATGAATTGGGTGTGGGATGAGCATGTTACTCAGGGCTTAAATATGTTTCAGACAAGTGTGAGTAGCCTGTAATCCAGGCTTCAGAAAAGGGTCAACAACTATCTCACTGCTGACTGTGGTTTTCCCTCACCAGGTAGTGGTAACCACTCCAGATTAAATAACAGTAGTGGAACTTCTGGGTCTAGTGATTGGCTGGGTCAATAACTGATTCCAGGAATGATGGAATTGATTGATGCTTATGTGATAAGTTCAGTTTGGTATGATTCGGGCCAGGAGAATATTAGAACCTATGCATAATTTCCTGTTATCTTACCATCCCCAAATATTCTCCATAAAAACTTATGTCCTAAAAATGTTATGTATTTATGTTTTGATAAATTATCCTTAATAAAAATGCAATGAAAGCTCAATCAGAAGTGTTAACACGTGAGTCACTATCGTTTTAGGAATTAGGAAAAGGTAATTTTCAGTTTAGATACGTATGTGAAGATAGAAGAGGACTGATATAACTAATACATTTTCAAAAATATCTATCACGTTGAGGTTAAAGTTCTCTGGCAAGGATGAAATATAAATATTAATTTAAGCAGTTAAGAATAATAATGTAAAACATCCTACTGTTATAGCAGAGTTTGGTCATATACTTTTAAGTGGAAAATACAGTTGATTCTTGAACAATATGAGGGTTAGGGGGGCCCACCCCCAAACGGTTGAAAATGTATAAAAATCCATATATATATATCTCACATATAACAGTCCATATCTGTGGTTTCACATCCATGGATTCAACCAACAATGGATTCTGTAGAACTGTAGTATGTATTTATTGAAAATAATCCATGTATAAGTGAACGCTGGCAGTTCAAATCCATGTCATTCAAGGGTCAACTGTAGTTGTCAAATCACCATGATACAAAGATAAAATTGGATACATTTATAAGAGCAATGTAAGAGTTTTAATGTGTCAGATGTATACACAACTGAAAACTATATTATTTTCAAATATTTAAATTCATAATGAAGGACTTTAAATTCTAATTAAAAAGTATCATGCTGAAGAATGAAATAATATTGCAGACTAATATCAGCTGTCAATATTGACGCTTAAATACTAAACAAAATATTATCAAAAAGAATCTAACACAGGGGCTTCCCTGGTGGCGCAGTGGTTGAGAGTCCGCCTGCCGATGCAGGAGACGCGGGTTCGTGTCCCTGTCCGGGAGGATCCCACATGCCGCGGAGCGGCTGGGCCCGTGAGCCATGGCCGCTGGGCCTGCGCGTCCAGAGCCTGTGCTCCGCAACGGGAGAGGCCACAACAGTGAGAGGCCCGCGTAATGCAAAAAAAAAAAAACAAAAAAGAATCTAACACAACATTGAAAAGATGCCACGACCAGGTGGGATTCATTGAAAGAATGCAAGCAAGGACCCAAAATATTTCCACGGCTATTCAAAATTATGCTGGAGATGTTTGCTAATGCAAAGAGACAAAATAAAAAAAAAACTAGAGGCATAAGGATTAGAAAAACAAATAAATCCCAATTGTTTTGCAGATGATACCTGGAAATTTTAGAAAATCAATGATATAACTAATCCAAACAATAAAATAATTGAATAAATTAGCTATAAAAATTAACATTAAAAAGTCATTCTTACATGCCCAAAGTAGTTAATATTAGAGAAAACTCTGTGTACAAAAACACCTAAGAAGTTAATATATCTAGGAATCAACTTAAAAAGAAATGTACCAAAAGAAATCTATAATAGAAAATTGCAAAAGCCTCCTGAAAGAAAAAAAAAGTGGTTTGAACACATGGGAAAAATCCTTGAATAGGACGACAGATGTCAATTCTAGTTAATTTATAAAATTAATGTTATCACGGTAAAAAAAACTCATAAACTGTCTTAGGGAGTTAGATCAGCTGACAAGGAAATTTATGTGGAATAACCAGCATGTGAGGACATCCAGAAAAACCCTTGGTGAGGTGTGAAAAATGTGATAAAGGATCTATAGTGAAATCTGTCAGAGGCACATGAACAGACAACAGGACTAGAGCAACAGAACTAAACATCTAGAACAAGACACACAAACATAAGGAAGTTCAGTGCCTGATAAAAGGGGCATCACAAACCACTGGGCAAAGATGAACTATTTTTAATAAAAGGTGATGGGACAACTGGGTAACCATTTGGAAAACGGGATATTTGGATCCATCTCCTTCCTACACACGGATAAACTTCAAATGAATCAGGTATCTCAGCATACGTGCATCTCTACAGGTGCCTAAGTGCATTCACACCTACATCCATACAAACACACAAGTTCTGGAGGAGAAGTGAACTAATTCTCCCATAAACTTGGTGTGGGGTAACATTTTCTAAACATCACTCAAAATCCAAATACAACCAAAGGTTGATACATTTGACTATATAATTTTAGAAATATTTGCCTGTCTGCAGGACAGACACACACAAAATGCCATTAAGTCATAAGAAATCAGGCAAACTGAGGATAAATATTTGCAACATAATAAATATAGGGCAAATATTCTTAATACTTAAAAGAACTGTGAAAATCAATGAAAACAAAGTTAAAAACAATTCATGGAGAACAAGTCCAAATAAACTGATTGTACAAATGAGCAAAACATGAAATACACGTAGACACCATTCCTCACCTATCATATTGGGGGAAAAACCTTAAAGTTTGGGAACACACAGGCTTTGAGAGACCCCTGTATAGTCTTGGTTGGGATGCAAACTGAGACAACTCTTCTGGGGGGAAAATCAGGTATATGTGTGTGTATATGTGTGCTTTCATAATGTGAATATAAGAATATTTCTTTCTTTCTTTTCTTTCTTTCTCTCTCTTTCTCTCCCTCTCCCTCTCTCTCCCTCTCTCCTTCTCGCCTTCTCTCTTTCTTTCTTTCCCAGGAACCCCTACTTTTAAGAACTGGAACCGGGCTTCCCTGGTGGCGCAGTGGTTGAGAGTCCGCCTGCCGATGCAGGGGACACAGGTTCGTACCCCAGTCCGGGAATACCCCACATGCCGCGAAGCAGCTGGGCCCGTGAGCCATGGCCGCTGAGCCTGCGCGTCCGGAGCCTGTGCTCCACAGCAGGAGCAGGCACAACAGTGAGAGGCCCGCGTACCACAAAAAAAAAAAAAAAAAAAAAAAGAACTGGAACCAAGATGGTGGAGCAGCATCAGCCTCAGTCCAAGATAAGCAGTTGATAACAGAGTCAATCCAGGGCACACAGTGGATGACCGAATCAGTCCCTGGCAAATAGCTGATGATGGAGACTGACTGAAATATCCTCAGAGGAGGGAAAACAGCCTATGAACAAATCACTGCAAGGTAAATAGTTGATAATGAGACAGCAGGAAATGAGGGCTCCCCTGAGTCTGTGGGAAACAGATGATGACCCAGTCACTGCAAGGAAAACAGTTAATGACACCCTTCCAAGGAAAAGAGTCGATAACCGAGTCCGTCCAGGGGTACATAGTTGATGAACGAGTCGGCCCAGGGAAAAATAGTCGATGACTGAGTCATTCCAGGCAAGAGTAGATGAAGAATCAGTCCAGGGGAAAGAGCTCTTAACTTAGTCCAGGGAAAAGAGTTGTTAACTTAGTCAGTCAGTCCAGGGGTAAACAGTCAATGACCAGAGCTAACCCAGGGGCAAAGAGTCAATCACCAACTCAGTCCAGGAGAAACAATAAATTATAAAATCAATTCGTGGACGATATTTATGACAAAATAAAAATTCTCCCCATACAGGATAACGATAAATGATGGTGTCATTGCCAAAAACCAACTAAAACAAGAACCAAACAACAGATGAGGAAATGACAATGTTTCTCTCAGTCCAGGGAAGACAACTGACAACGGAAGCACTGCAGGGAACAGTCCAGAGAAAAGAGTGAATGAAGAGTCAGTCCAGGAGAAACAGTTAACTTAAGTCAGTCCAAGGGTGAGTAGTCAATGACCGAGTCAGTCCAGGAGAAAATAGTCGATGACTGAGTCAGTCCAGGGAAAAGAGTCAATAACCGAGTCAGTCCAGGGGTAAGTGGTCGATGACTGCGTCAGTCCAGGGAAAAATAGTCAATGACCGAGACAGTCAGGGAAAAGAGTCGATAACCGACTCAGTCCAGGTGTAAGTAGTCAAGGACCGAGTCAGTCCAGTGAAAAGTCTATGACCGAGTCAGCCCAGGGAGAAATAGTCGATGACCGAGCAAGTCCAGGGAAAAAAGCCAATGACCAAGTCAGTCCAGGAGTAAATAGTTGATGACCAAGTTAACTCAGGGAGAAACAGCTGATGACTAAATCAATCCAGGGAAAACAGTCAATGACCAACTCAACCCAGGGACGACACTTGACGACAAAATAAAAATTCCCCCTATACAGGATAACAATAAATGATAGCGTCATTCCAAAAAAACAAACTAAAAAAGGATAGAAAACAGTTGAGGAAATGACAGTATTTCTCTCAGTCCAGGGAAGACAACTGACAAAGGAATCACTGCAGGGAACATAGTCCATGACCCAGTCAGGCAAGGAAAAAGAGTTGATAACCGAGTCAGCCCAGGGATAAATAATCAATGACTGAATCAGCTGAGGGACCATAGTCAAGATGGCGTTGGTCCAGGGGACACAATCATGACCACATGACAGTGGATTCCTCACCCCAGGGAAAAAACAGTCGATGGCTGAGTCACTGCAGAGAAAACTGTTGCCTGGATGGCAGGTAGTGATTGCCTTAGTCCAGGGAAACCAGGTACCACCGAGATAGGTCAGTATTAAGGATGCCATTGATGAGGACAAAAGAGCACACAGTTGTATGGACCAAACCCCATCCGGATCTAGAGCACAGGCCTCCCAGACTGTCCCCTTCTGTCAAGTTTCAGTCCAGCTCTATGCCCACCACAACCAAACCTATGCTGAGCTCACACTTTGTCCAACAAACATTTGTCTTGCCTTTTCCAGAACCTCACAAGGATGGAACCCTACAGTGGATAGTCATTTTGGCCAAGCTCCTTTCATTCCACCCCACATTTTCCATAGAATTTTCTTTTCTTTCTTTTTTCTTTCTTTCTTCCTTTTCTTTCTTTCCTTCCTTCCTTTCTTCTGTGTTGGGTCTTCATTGCTGCACGTGGGCTTTCTTTAGTTGTGGCGAGCAGGGGCTACTCTTCGTTGTGGTGCGTGGGCTTCTCATTGCGGTGGCTTCTCTTGTTGGGGAGTATGGGCTCTAGGCACGGAGGCTTCAGTAGTTGTGGCTCGCGGGTTCTAAGTAGTTGTGGCCCACCAGCTTAGTTGCTCCGCAGCGTGTGGGATCTTCCTGGACCAGGGCTCAAACCCGTGTCCCCTGCCTTGGCAGGTGGGTTCTCAACCACTGCACCACCAGGGAAGTCCCAAGTCTTTTGTCTTTTAAAACACTGTACTGTGCGTCTTTATCATCAAGGTGTACGTCTTCTTCATAGACTGTGAATTTCAGTCCTTTGTCAGATACTTGTTTTATGAATGTTTTCTCCCAGTCTCTGTCTTGTCTGTTGGCTTTGTCCTTGACACTGTCGATGAGCCCTGTGTATTCTGAGGTGTCTCCTCTCTGGCTGGTGTAGATGTGAATGACTCCCATCCTTGGGTGAGTTCTGCTGGGTCTCTACTCTCAGTGTAGACACAGAATCAGAGTCTTGACCCAGAGACCTCACTGCAGCTCTCGGAGCTCCCTCTGTGTGCTGGTCCCTCCTCCCCATGACTGCTGTCTTGTAAATCGTGGCAATCTCAGCCTCCTCACACTTTGAACCCAGGTCTCTGTGACCTCAATTCAGCACAAATACATGTTTAGCTTCCTCCTCCCTTAAACCAAGGTCTAGGAACTGGCTTGGACAGGAAGCTGGGGCCAACCGACTGCTTACTTCCTTAGGTCCCTTATCTCGAGGATCAAAGTCCTGTTGCCCGGTGTCCAAAGTCTGAACACCATTGTTTGTATCTTTCCAGCTCTCTAATTGATTACAGTGAGAAGGCAATTTCCTTAGCACTTAATCCTTCATAAGCAGAAGTTTCCGTAATTCCTTCATTACGTTTCTCTTTCTGATATAAATGTGAATCATCTGTGCTAAAACCTACTAGTTTTCAATTAAGACGACCATTAGGATATGATCGTCTTCAAGAATGGGACATCCATCTTCCCCAATATGCAATAAACACGCATCTTTGTAACTGGTGACTGTTCACTTGTCTTCTCTCTCATTGCAGAGTTCAACTCACAGCCCGGCACTCTCTGGATATTCAGGAAATACTGTTGAACTACTGAGAGCAATTTCAAGGCCATTAATTTACTTGTCACTTATCCAGCTTGGTTAAAAAACAAACAAACAAAAAGTCCTTTAACCCACATTCCCTTCCCCTGCCAATAAATCTGTGGTCTGCTGCATTTTGTTTGGTTACTCAAAACTCTTTTCTGCATTATGTAAAGTTGTAAATTGTCATTTCCTGGTTTTTTTTCCCCTCTTTGCACTGACTCACAAATCCTTTTATTAGCATCCTTCACCTATCACTTCTCTATTTTGTAGTATTTCATGCTAACGGCACAAATCACATGGCCAAGACCTCTTAAGAGGACAGGAAAAGTTGTCTTTTTACTGAGGTTTTTGAGTATCAAATGACTTGAAGTATTGTCTCTCCTTTTTGTCCTTAAATGAATATGAATTCAATTTTCTGTGAATAACTTGTATTTATAGTTTCTTAAAATATAATTTATAGCTTGTTGACTACAAAACTTAGGCTCAGAAGATGCTTCTTCTCGTCCAATGTAGCAATAAAGATACTTTCAATTAACACTGGAAGACCCAAAACAAAATGACTTAAAAGTAGGAAAAAAGTATTCGCTGCATAACAAAAAGCTGGTAATAAGGTGACTCCAGAATCAATAAGTTAGTCTGTTCAATTTTCTTCTAATAGTATATATTTTTCATTATAAAACTCATCTGGAACTTGCTTATAAATGTGGCTGGATGTAGGAATGTAGTTTTTGTTTGTTTGTTTTTATTCCATTTAGATAGCCAATGATGACAGAGCCATTTATCAAAGAAATTAGTCTGTTGCTATGAATTAAACTGTTGCCTTGATTACATACGTACTTAATCTGCATTAATTGTTCTGTACTGAATGTCTGTGTATGTATGTGTATATTCATACAGAGTAATCACTTATATTTAATTAATGTATTTATCCATTTCTTCACTAATACAGCTATCTTAATTAACAGAGACTTAATGGTAAATTTTAATTTCTGATAAATTACATCAGCACCCACACACAAACACACAGCCATCATTGCACAAACACTATTCTGTTTTCACAATATCCTTGGCTATTACTGGAATGTGAAGAATATTTAATGCTTTTCTTTTTCTCCTCCCCATGCATTGGGATTTTACTGGTATGCATTCAATTTACATATTTGTGTTTTTATAAAATTAGATATTCAAATCCAGGACAATGGACTATGTCTACATAGATTCAGCATGTATTCTGTACTTAACAAAATACATATAAATTCTAAAGCCCTATTTTTAAATTTAGCTCTGTGAGCAAACCATTTTCAGCATTATTATGAGTTGGTAATTTTTTCATTGTTTTCCTAAAAGATTATTAACAACTGCAGAAAAAAAAATCTATTGATTTGTATATTTAACTTGTATTGATGTTAATTTAACCTGATAGGATTGGCTTAATTCTAGTTTTTTTTTGTTATTGTTTTTGTTTTGAGGTACGCAGGCCTCTCACTGTTGTGGCCTCTCCCGTTGCGGAGCACAGGCTCCGGCGTGCAGGCTTAGCGGCCACAGCTCACGGGCCTAGCCGCTCCGCGGCATGTGGTATCTTCCCGGACCAGGGCACAAACCCGTATCCCCTGCATCGGCAGGCGGACTCTCAACCACTGCGCCACCAGGGAAGCCCTCTAGTTTGTTTTTACTAGTCTCCAAATGGTCTGCAAATATAAATAATTTTGTCTCTTGATCTAATATTAAAATAAATTTTATTGTCATCTTCTGTGTTTTATTATTGAAACTAAACAAAGAGAGTTTAACAATAGTAATGAAAACTGATGTCACAGTTCTGTACCTAACTGGGATAGATATTTTCCAAAATCTCATTATTTGATGGCTGATTGTTAATTTAAGTAAATAAAATTTATCACATTTAAGCAGTTTGTTTTCCATATGTGTTTCACTTAGATTTTTTTAAATTTATTTATTTTTGGCTGTGTTGGGTCTTCGTTGATGCACGGGGGCTTTCTCTAGTTTCAGCAAGCGGGGGCTACTCTTCGTTGTGGTGTGCAGGCTTCTCGTTGTGGTAGCTTCTCTCTCTTTTTAAATTTAATTTAAATTAATTATTTTATTTTATTTATTTTTTTATCATCTTTATTGTAGTATAATTGCTTTACAGTGGTGTGTTAGTTTCTGCTTTATAATAAAGTGAATCAGCTATATGGGAGATGCATGTGGTGGCTTCTCTTATTGCAGAGCACAGGCTCTAGGCATGCGGGCTTCAGAAGTTGTGACACATGGGCTCAGTAGTTGTGGCTTGCAGGCTCTAGAGCTCAGGCTCATTAGTTGTGGTGCACGGGCTCAGTTTTTCCGTGGCATGTGGGATCTTCCCGGACCAGGGATCAAACCCATGTCCCCTGCATTGCCAGGCGGATTCTTAACCACTGTGCCACCAGGGAAGCCCAGATTTTTTTTTCTTTTTTTGGTAAGGACTATTTTATTTATCAAATATCTATGCAGTTACTTGGGTTTTCCTCTTTCAATTTTTTTTATTTTTTTTTTTGCGGTACGCGGGCCTCTCACTGCTGTGGCCTCTCCTGTTGCGGAGCACAGGCTCCGGACACGCAGGCTCAGCGGCCATGCCTCACGGGCCTAGCCGCTCCGCGGCATGTGGGATCTTCCCGGACCGGGGCACAAACCCGTGTCCCCTGCATCGGCAGGCGGACTCTCAACCACTGCGCCACCAGGGAAGCCCCTCGTTCAATTTTTATTATCATGAATTGTATGGATATAATTTCTGAAGTTGAAATTTTTTCATTCATGAAATAAATTTTACTTGATTATAGTATTCTTTGGGGCTAGACCTAGGTGATGTCTGCCACCATGTTATGTAGAACGTTTCATCTGTGTTCATAAAGAACATTATTCTATTTTGTAATTTTAAATGATACCCCCCAGTGTTTAAATTACTGCCCTACATGAATAAAATGAAGTTGGAACACTTGCATATTTTCTACTGAAAGGGAGCAGATCATGTCACCCCCAAATCATGCCACTTTGGCGTAAGGACTGATTTGAGCTGAAGGCAACTGAGAAGCAGCAGATACAAGAAAAACTCTCTGCCCTCCACTATTTGTTTGAAAGCAAGACATAGATTTCCAGCTTTATGAGGGAGGAGAAAATTAATCCCAGAGGCAACTATAGACTCCATCAGCCCAGAGAAGGCACCAGAAGAATCTATGTAACAAATGCTACTCACTAGCCTTGACTCCACCCTTGGAAGCCTAATACTGCTTTCCGTCTTCCTGCCATGTCTCCACAAATTCATTGTTCTTTTCTGAAGATGCTCTACAAGCTGCACTTCTAAGCCACCTGGAGGAGTTACACATTTCCCCTGGGCATCTTCCTTGTATACAAGAGGTAGATATGTGAAGAAACTCATGTTGGGGCTTCCCTGGTGTCTCCGTGGTTGAGAGTCCGCCTGCCGATGCAGGGGACACGGGTTCGTGCCCCGGTCCGGGAAGATCCCACATGCCACGGAGCGGCTGGGCCCGTGAGCCATGGCCTCTGGGCCTGCGCGTCCGGAGCCTGTGCTCCGCAACGGGAGAGGCCACAACAGTGAGAGGCCCGCGTACCGCAAAAAAAGAAAAAAAAAAAAAGAAACTCATGTTGTCATTTTGTTCATCTGTCTTGTATTACAGGGTTCCCAGCCAAGAACTCAGAAGGGAACATTATTTTTCCTCCCTTACACTATTGTCTAGAATATTTTAAAGCAGAGCTCTCAATATCCAAAACATGGAAGGAACCGAAATGCACATCCAAAGAGGGATGGATAAAGAAGATGTGGTACATACCTAAAATGGAATACTATGCAGTCATGAAAAATAATGAAATAATGCCACTTGCAGCAACATGGATGGACCTCGAGATGATCATACTAAGTGAAGTAAATCAGACAGAGAAAGACAAATATCATATGATATCACTTATATATAGAAGCTAAAAAAAAGGGTACAAATGAACTTATTTACAAAACAGAAATACAGTCACAGCTGTAGAAAACAAACTTATTGTTACCAACAGGGTAAGGGGGGAGGGATAAATTGGGAGATTGGGATTGACATATGTACATTACTTATGTAAGACAGATAACTAACAAGGACCTACTGTAGAGCACAGGGAACTCTACTCAACACTCTGTAATGACCTATATGGGAAAGGACCTAAAAAAAGAGCGGATATATGTATATGTATAACTGAATCACTTTGCTGTACACCTGAAACTAACACAATACTGGAAATCAACCATACTCCCATAAAAATTAATTTTAAAAAACCCACAAAATAAAAGTCAATATTTAAATGGAAAATAAAATAAAATAAAATAAAGCAGACCTCTCAAATGTTAGCATGCATAAGGATCACCTGGAAAGCCTGTCAGATTATAGATTTATCCCTCCCTCACCCCTGCAGCACTGTCCTAAGTTTCCTTTCAGGGATACTGATGTGATTCACAAGGATTTTCTTTTCTAACAAGTTTCCAGATGATGCTATGATGCTGGCACACCACCACTTTTAGAAACACTGGTATAAATTACATCAGAATTATTAATTAAATAAGGATAGATATCAGTCAGCCATAAAACCAGCTACCAAAATCTTTAATAACATATTTTTTTTAGAGTTTATGAAAGTTTTCTATTATACATTGTGCAGGTCAATTTTGGAAGGTTATGCTTTCCTAGAAATTCATCTATTTCCCCTGCATTATCAAGTAAGTTGAACTTAATATTTTCTTTATTATTCTTCCATTAAACTTTAAACAGTTTCTTAAATTAAGGCGTTCTCTACATTAGCCTGCATTTCTAAATGTTTTGGGAGGTCTGTGATACTCTAGACAGTTCAGAATTGAAGGGGTGCGTGTTTTGTTTTGCATTTTTCAATGACAAAGGCTATATTTCCCAAATAATTAAATCATTTATTATTATAGAATTATTATTACTTGGATATATCCCAAATCTAAGAGTTGAAAGTTCCTCACAGCTAATTAGTGAAAGGTGATCAATTATTATCACAAAGCATGTTTTCTGTCCCAAGCATGATAAGCTACAAAAAGTAGATTTGCAAAACCCAGCATACCGTAAACTAGACAACAATGCCTTAAGTTATCTAGTCCTAGGGTCCAGTGTGCCATCCCATGTCTAGATACAATGATAGGACACTATGAAATCCTCAACGTCATGAGCCATGAAATCATCTCCATTGGCAGAAACCACTTCCCTAAAAACTTGAAGAGCATTTACTATGATGTTCCTCTAAAATTATGGTGCTCAGAAACTCTTGCTCTGATTCTGAAATGGACCAGTTAGCCTGGTCCAACAATGGATGAATTTTCTGGACTCATCGTAATTCACAGTATCCCATTAAATTCTTCCAGGTTACAGGTGGGTGCAAAGTGTTTTTGTGAATCTTATCAACATTTCACACTCTGTGGGTGTTCAGTGAAGTACTTCTCTGTAATACAAGGCCCCAAGGTCACCTGGAGGAACTTCAAGGGCTCACCATAAAAATACAGACTTTGGGAGACTTCCCTGGCGGTCCAGTGGTTAAGACTCCACGCTTCCCCTGCAGCGGGTGCAGGTTCAATCCCTGGCCTGGGAACTAAGATCCAGCATGCCACGCCACATGGACAAAAAGTTAACAAAAGAAAAAAAAAAAAGACTTTGGGAGTCATTCATGACTCTTCACCTCTGCCCAGTTATCACCTGGAATTGCATTTCCTGCTCAGTTTGTGAAATGCACCAGCCAGGAATTGCTTTGTTTGCTTATAATTGGAGATGGAACCCAACGGCATGAAATACAAAGGTGGGTTCTGGAAATGTTTGAGAATTCCTGCCTCGCAGCTTTAAAGAACAGTAGTCTTCTTTCAAAATCGACTCCAAGACCCAAGTATCTCTGCTTCTGTTTCTGTTTCCACAGCAATATCTCAAAGATGACTTTTTTGGTTCAACGCTCATCGTGGTCTCTCCTAAAAATCCAATGCCAACTCCACCCGCTTTCCCTCTTTCCTTCAGAACTAAAATCCCCTAAATCTGCTGAGATGGTCTTACTCTTCCCTCTAAGTTTTCTTATCAAATTTGCCCTATAGTGTTTGTACGACTCCCACATTTTTACCTCTTAATTTGTTGCTGTTAATAAGTGTTTCCTGTGTAGCATCCTTTATCCTTATTTCTACAGTACAACGCCACTTTATCGTCAACTTTTGGAAGAACTTCTTCTAGGATATTTCAAAGTGTGTGTGACTCTCTGTGGCTTTCCAATCCTTGCTTTTTTTTTTTTTTTTTTTTTCTTTTTCTTTTTGGCTGCATTGTGTGGCCTGTGGGATCCTAGTTCCCCGACCAGAGATCAAATCGGGACCCTCAGCAGTGAGAGCGGGGAGTCCCAAGCACTGGACTGCCAGGCCAGGGAAGTCCAATTCTTGCTTTAGACGTAACTTTCTTAAAAAAAAAGAAAGCAACTCTATTCTATGCATCTCTCTGTCATAGTCGTGGGGTAGAACACATTGTAGGTATCAGCTTGTTTTGAATCATACTGAATCTTGGTGGATTTTTTTTTTCAGGATGTATTTCTGTTTCTCCAATATCCTCATTATAAATCTTTTCCTCTGGAAGTTCTCCCTGCATCACGTTATCAAGCCCTCTCCCTACCACCATTCACTGTAATTTTACTCTTTTTCTAGATGATGAAAGACATCGGGCATGTCCATTTCTCAGTTTCTACAGTTTCACATAAAAAAATGAACAGCATAAGAATCGCAAAGAAACGACGTCTTTTAAACAGTACTCTGTGTATTCTTTAATTGAAATGAATAAACTAAATGGAGATTTTTAAGGAAGTATCTTATATTCAGAGCATTACATCCAACCAACATGCTTCCAAGCCCACAGAACACATGGCCTTACCACAAGAGATCAATTTCCCCACTTGAAAAGATAACTTAGCAACCAAGACCCATGAAAGAACAATGAAAGGTCACTCACAACTTTCCAAAATAACGACCATGCCCACTTACATTAATGCATCTAAAAACCAGGAGGTGTAGAAACCATATACTGGCATTTGCTTTGAGATTTTTAAAAAATGCATGATACAGGGCTTCCCTGGTGGCGCAGTGGCTGAGAGACCGCCTGCCGATGCAGGGGACATGGGTTCATGCCCCGGTCCGGGAAGATCCCACATGCTGCGGAGGGGCTGGGCCCGTGAGCCATGGCCACTGAGCCTGCACATCCAGAGCCTGTGCTCCGCAACGGGAGAGGCCACAACAGTGAGAGGCCCGTGTACAGCAAAAAAAAAAAAAAAAAAAAAAAAAGCATGGTACAGTCTGTAATCTCAATTTTATTTGCAAAGTCACGCCTCTTGTGACTGCACTGACTATAGCTGGGGTGAGGGCATTTGGCCCAAACCATGCCCCAGAATTAGAATTTTCAGAGGTAGCCAAGGATTCCATCCATGTAAAGCTCCCCAGCTGAGGTTCAGGATCATCTCTGTTATCGAACACTATTTCACCACAAGTTCTCAAACTCTATCATCTCGGGATCCTGTGACATCCTTAGAGGCAGCTTGGGAGATTGTATCTTGAGTGGTTGAGCCCAGTGGAAATGAAAGCTGAGACAGTCCTATAATACTTATTTAGCAATGCTATTGTCAAGACATAAATAGTGTATTTGTGGAAAATAAACAGATTTTGCAGAACAAAATGAAGACACGAGAAGAGTGACTGTTTTGTGCTCTTGGCAGCCTCTTTAATACCTGGCTTCCTAGCAGACGCCTGGATTCTAACGTGCGTCCCTGCCCTCAATCTGTTGTCATGGTTGGAGGGCTGTGAATAAAATCCACTCTTGTACAGACATGGAGTTGGAAATGCTTTTTTTCAGAGTGCTGTGGACATTCTTCTTTGATACTTCATCCAAACTCTGAAAATGAGTCGTTTCTTAAAGATTACTTGAAAAGGACCTTTTCGTATCCTGTTTTCTTAAAAAGCATAGGTCTGTCTTGCATTTTCAGTGGATTTTTTTTTTTTTTTTTTTTTTTGGTGGTACGCAGGCCTCTCACCGCTGTGGCCTCTCCCGTTGCGGAGCACAGGCTCCGGACGCGCAGGCTCAGCGGCCATGGCTCACGGACCCAGCCGCTCCACGGCATGTGGGATCCTCCCGGACCGGGGCACGAACCCACGTCCCCTGCATCGGCAGGCGGACTCTCAACCACTGAGCCACCAGGGAAGCCCTTCAGTGGATCTTTGAGCCAGGCATGATTGTATAACAGGATGCGTGATTCATTTTCAGAATACTGCTTCTGAACATTATGCAGATATTCTAAATATTCACATGTGGTACCACGTAGCATTAAACGTCTCAATTGTTAAAATCACCATGAATCTCCTCAGAACAGGCTGTGAGTATTGGGAAGCTGTTGAACATTACCATTGGGAATAATTGCCATCAGTTGTTATCCTTGGTGTGACCAGCTCATTTTGTTCACTTCCAAAAACATGTCTTCCAAATCCTCAAGTCTGACGTTTCCATAGCAGTCAAGGGAAAATGATATTCCATGGAAAAAAGGTGTCTAGTTCCCCACACAACTCAAATAATGGCACGAGTGTCCCCTCACCAAAACCATGATATTCTTCTATCAGGACTTGATACACACCTCCTCTTCTGTCATAGAGAGTATTGAGAAGGCATATACCCCAGAACTGAGGATTAAGATTCTTTCATACTCCATTGAGGGCATTCTGAAGTGAAACAGACTTGTTGCAAGCTACCTACATAAGCAGAAAGAGGGGTCCCCTGGTGGTCCAGTGGCAAAGACTCCGTGCTCCCAATGCAGGGGGTCTGGTTTTGATCCCTGGTCAGGGAACTAGATCCCACACGCATGCCGCAACTAAAGATCCCCCATGCCACAACTAAAGATCCCCCATGCCGCAACTAAAGATCCCCCATGCCGCAGTGAAGATCCCACATGCTGCAACTAAGACCCGGCACTGCCAAATAAATAAATAATTAAAAAAAAAAAAGAAGCAGAAAGAGTAAAACAATACACAGTTTTAGTATCACTGAATTCATTTGTGCTAAGGTACCCACAGTTTTGCATTGCACAGCTTTTGCACTATCAGTACAAAACCAACCCAGTGAAAAAAGGCAAATATTACTTTAGCATTATTTGCAAAACAGTTTTGACTTGACCCCTAAGAAAGTGTGAAGACTCCCAGGGGTCCATGAGAGACAGTTGATAAGAACCCCCAACTTAATATCTTGGGAGAGCCCAGTTCCCACAAATATTTTTCACTACATAAGGTGTATTTTTTTTCCCCTTGGAAATTATTACCTCCTAAATGCTCTTGCATTGCATAGATTTTTAAAGGCCCATGTCTGATGTTAAGAAAATTGTCTTGATGCATGCCTGGGCTCCTACTACACACAGAGCACTTCCATCTGCAAAGTCGGCTGCAATCTCTTCGGGTCAGGAAAGCATCTTGGGAAAGCAGCCCAGTGGATGCAAAATCATTGTCATGCATCGTCATCATGCAATCTCCAGAATGAACAGAGTTACACTCCTAGTAACTATATAGGAATATATATACTCAAGATTTATTGCACAGTGATGGATTTGGAGGCGGTGCTAGGTAGAAGGATTGCTTGCCTGGGGAAACTGAATGAAGGTGGCTAGGAAAGAGCAGAATGAACAGGAAGTGTTCATGCCAATCCATCCCTAGACATCTTCAAAGAGGCTAGCGGTTCCAGGAGAACTCCTAGAACTGATTACTAAGGATGGATTCCAGGGGAAAGGCAGAAGTGGTTCAGAAAGAGAAAAGGCAAAGTTCTAATAGCTTCCATGATCTCCCTCTTGTGTGTTGACCAGCACAGCCAACTGACAACTCAGATAACACGGAGATGTTTGCTAGTGGCAGTGAATGCTGAAAAGACCGTTTCCTATACCCTTCACTTTCCCCCTCTCTTGACCTTGGAGCCTACAGACACCAAGGAACCCTTCCAACCTTGAGCGTCGTAACACACGTTAAAGCTTAGGTGAACCATTGAAGAGAGAAGCTGGATTTCCAAAAACCCTGGAGATCAGATCTGCTCTAGGTGGTCCTTTGTCCTGACCAAACCGCGACATTCTCTTTACCTCTAAAATCAGACTGGAGAAGAAACAGCTCTCTTGGGAACCACCATGGGTGCTTTCTTCGGCATATGCTTAAAAGAAACACTTTTGAGAAATTTGAGGAAGTATGTGGCTCCTTTAAATGCACACGTGCACACACATAATTTTATCCACTATCAGGTGATTCTTAGACCCTCTGAAGTTTATGCATGATGCTGAGTTAAGAACCCCTAGATTAAGGGTATCAGGCTGATGTTTATCCCAAAGTTAGAACATTCTCTTAGCACCTTTAATTGAACGTGTTGGGAGAGCCCAGTACCACGTGAGTGTCAGGATGTTATTATTAACTCCTGACACAATACTTAGGAGTTATTTTCTGAAAATGTCAATGTGGGGACACTTAAATTTAGTTCACATGGATGGTACTTATTTTTTTTTATTTTTATTTTTTGCAGTACGCGGGCCTCTCACTGCTGTGGCCTCACCCATTGCGGAGCACAGGCTCCAGACGCGCAGGCCCAACAGCCATGGCTCACGGGCCCAGCCGCTCCGCGGCACGTGGGATCTTCCCGGACCTGGGCACGAACCCGCGTCCCCTGCATCGGCAGGCGGACTCTCAACCACTGCACCACCAGGGAAGCCCTGGATGGTACTTTAAGCACAAAAGGTAGCAGCCAAAGCAGTCCTGAACTAGCTCTTCACCTCATTTCTCCTGTCAGTCTTCAGCTTATAATTATGCAAATGAAACCTCGCCTTTGCTAGACCTCATAATTAATGCCCTACATGATATCCGTCGACAACTGTTTATTGAAACACTGCCATGTAGGCAGGGCTCTGCCAGGCCCTCCCAATCCACGGCAAGGCACACCTTATCAAGAAACACACAATAAGAATGAAGATTCAAGATGCATAGTATATGAGTGTGTTTCGTGTTTGGTAATTGCAATCATTGTTGCTTTTGTTGTGGTCATCCATTTACACTGCTTGGTGTCAGTTGATTTATCTCTTGTAAAAATAAAATACAGTATGTGTGTGTGAAAAAAAAAGACTCATAGTAGGAGGGATGAGTGAAAAGGAACAGACTAGATGTAATCAAGTGCTGAACTGCAGAATGTCAGTCAGAGGTGCTATCGGGTTCGGGGACAGGGGACTTAAGTAAGGTGCGTCACTCCCTTGCAGAAATTGGGTCTAAGCTAAATGGCTTAAGGCAGAGTGAGGTTACTGCCTATTTTCTAGGTCTGGTTCTTCGAGGGGAAGTTGGGTCCCATTCCTTGAAATCTCCATGGACACACGATCTGGGGTCTACAGAGTATTAGCTTGATGGATCAAAGATGTTTGACTTTTTTTTTTTTTTTTTTTCCAAAGCAAGCAGCATTCTGATGAGGGTTGCAGGAAACTCAACATGAAAAACACAAGAAGAGGGACTTCCCTGGTGGCGTGGTGGTGGTTAAGTGTCTGCCTACCAATGCAGGGGACTCGAGTTCAATCCCCGGTCCAGGAAGATCCCACATGCCACAGAGAAACGAAGACCATGCATCACAACTACTGAGCCTGCGCTCTAGAGCCTGCGAGCCACAACTACTGAAGCCCATGCACCCTAGAGCCCTTGCGCTGCAACTACTGAGCCTACGTGCCGCAACTACTGAAGTCCGTGCACTCTAGTGCCCACATGCCACAACTACTGAGCCCGCCTGCTGCAACTACTGAAGCCCTCGTACCTAGAGCCCATGCTCCGCAACAAGAGGAGCCACCGCAATGAGGAGCCCGCACACTGCAACGAAGAGTAGCCCCCGCTCACCGCAACTAGAGAAAGCCCGCGTGCAGCAACAGAGACCGAATGCAGCCAAAAATAAAATAAAATAAAATAAAGATATGTCTAAAAAAAAAAGAAAAACACAAGAAGATATATCCTGTAAACAGAATGGCAATGAATGCATTTTCCAGCTAAAGAATTCTCTCACAGATAGTCCCTTTTCTCTGACATCTTTTCCATAGCCTGTGCACACTCACCAAGAGGAAGAGCATACTTATATACCTAACTGGACCTGCTATTGTCCACTATGCTTATATCAGATTATAAACAGCCCGAGAAACAGGTATACTTTGTATTTGGTGCCCTTATTCAATTCACTGGACAAGTGTTTACTGAATATCTTGTGCTAGTCCAGAAATGCAGCATATGGTATGCATGTGGACTTGTGTATGGGGGCTCAGGGAAAGATGGATGGGAGGAGAAAAATGCAAGAATAAATACCATATGGCTATCCTCCTACAGAGTTCCCAGGCTAGGTGGCCGAGAGCTGCAGACATGCGTCACCATAACACCATGTCATGACACTGCAAGACAGGAGTCTTGAAAACACTGAAGGAGCTGGGATCAGCTCTGTTGAAGCACCAAGCACCCTCTTGACACCCGGTCAATGAGAACTGGATGAGAAAGGAGTTCAGCTGAAGAGCCAAGCTGCCTTCCTGCACTGCACGAAGCACCACATCAAGTGGAAATCAATACACAAGACACTATCAACAGTTGATTGGGATATAAGACTTCACTGACCCTCAGAGAAGTACGACTAATTAACGTGTGGCATGTTCCGGGGAAACAGAGGTGGACTTGCTTACTGAATGCTTTGTTCAATTTCAGGAGCAGGATATGTCAGTAAAACAATAAAAAGAAATTGGAGAAATATTAACAAAATGAGTACAGAGAGCCACAAAGATAGAACCTAACATATTTACAAAATAAGTAACACGGTGATTTCATTTAAAAGGCAAATGAAGCTAAAGGAAACTGACAGCCGAATCTTTCAAAGCACTACACTACGAGAGGATGTAAGCATTGTGTTCCACGGCAGTGACTGTCATCTCAAAAGCTGGTGTTCCTTCTGAGCTATTCGAATGATGTGGGTTTCAATGTGTTGCTCCTATTTTTGGTGGAGGTGGCTTCAGGATGATATACCTTGGTCAGTGTCTAATCTCACTGGATAGGCAATGACAAATGATTTTGTACCTAGCGTATAGCTAACTAGTATGTCTCATCCTATACACTTGTGAATGGCAATTTTAAGGGCACAGGCACTCCAGTCAACAGAACATCAAAACGCTTGTGGTACAGAAAGAGCTGGACAAGCATGCTGGCTAGTGGTTGTCTATACCGTCGCTCTGGAAAAGACTGGGCTGACTTAGTAGAAGATGCTTTTGATCCAGGAAATGAGCAGGCTTCATACATTTTGTTATTGGTGAATAACTAAAAACCCGCACTTTCTTTTCACAAAGTCACTTACGAAATCATCTAACTCGGCCAAAACAAATTCACTTCACCTGAGACCTTTAAGAGTGATTAACTTCACATTTCTCATTAAGGCTGTTCTGACTCTCCTTAATCGGATTCTGCCCTAATATGAACCACCACCAAACTAGAATCCACCTTTCTCCAGCTGCTGTCTGTCTCTACTCTTTCTCTTGCTTGGAATGCCACCGGAGCGGCACAGGTGAAGCTACTTCCCAATTTTAATGGTTAGAATATAATGCTCATTCTCTCACAACACGGAATTCCCTGACCTTAAGCCTCCCTCACCTCCAAAGTCCAGACTTTATAACTGTGAAATCCAGGCCCATGACAGGCTCACTTTTCCAACCTTAGGTCTCTGTTTTTACTTTCATGCATCTCAACTGACAAACCAGATAACAAATTCCCTTATGCGTGTACTGTGCCTTAATGGCCTCCTTTAAGACTTTCTCAAACACAGGATATGTTTATCTCATCAACAGAATGTAACCAAATGAGCCTTGTCACTCACGCGCACCGAACACTGAATTCCTGTCTTCCCCTCTGATTTTGGCACTGTGGTAGCGGAGCGCTCCATGACCCACCTTGGATAATTTCTAGCCAGCTCCAAGGTTCCCCCCACCCCTATTTTAAGACCACAGGTCACGGCCACAACTCAACACCCTGGGGACCATCCTCAAACTAAGAGCATGTGGGAATCAGCAGGTAAGTTGCCCCCATGTTTATATCCTTGCTTACCGAAAGATTTTACCAAAAATGTCTCAGTGGCCTTTTGTAAGAGGTTCAACCATGACCTCTCTCTCTGATCCACTTTTAATATTAACTGGTAGTATGGTTGGCTAGACGGATACAAAATTAATGTCCTACTGGCCTTTCTTTTTATAAAGAAATACAAGAGAAGTATGCTTTAGAAGTATCTTTTCTGTAAGCAATGTTTCAAAAGTCAATAGCCGAAGATTTGGGGTGACTATCCAGAAACACTTAAATAGAAAAGCCAGCTCCACTGTAATTTTATCTGAAGAAGCAGTTGAAACAGAAACGGAAATGGCCTTCAAACACAGAAGACTGCTTTCGTGCAATTTCCCTGTTTTATGTTCAAAAGCGTTTATTTTCAGAAACATTGTCTGTCTTTTCCTTTCTGAGGGATCAAATTCCCAACTTGTGCTCGAGTCTCTCTTTGCTTAAATGGCCTTAGAATTAAACTCTGCAAAGCCTTGCTTCTTCAAAGCATCCACCTCCCACTGCATTGAAATTCCTGGAGAGACCAAGGGGTGTCTTTTAGAACAGACGACACCAAAGGACCTTCACAGTTTCTCCGAGAAACGTGGATGACAAAGCAACATCACACGTGTCTAACCAGACTGCTTCGTCTTCTGTTCCTTTCCTTACAGATGCCCATAGGTAAGAAAACCATATTATAAGGGAGAGAGGCTTCAGAGGTCTGTGCCGAGGATCACCTGGGGCAGCAGGATTGAAAACCCAGACAGAATAGCCCCACACAAAGAACCCCTGGAGTTAACTACGCTGATGCTCAGTTGGGTCCGCTTAGACAGAGCAAATTACAGAGCGAAGCTATTCAGCTGTACAGACTTGCCCTGAATCTTGTCTTTTCTCCAAAACCATCTGATAAACTGCCCTCCGATTGCTAAAATCTCCTCTGGGATGGTATTAGAGATCACCCTCAGAGCTTGTTTCTATACAGAGTCAACTCTGAAATGGGCTGGCCACGGACCTCTGCTTTCCCAACCTCCGGAATCCTGCACCCATGTCTCTGCCTTGCTGACGGACGTTCCTGCTCAGCTTTTCAGATATACCAGAGGGGGTCATAAAAAAAGAACGAAAACTAACAACGCTGGGCTTCCTGAGAAAGTGATTCTCAATTATTAATTAAAAAAAACAAACAAAAAACATTAAATTTTTACTCTTTGAGAGGAAGTTCATATGGCTTATTCCCCGTTTCCCTCAGATGGAAACAACTATGGTGCAAAATGGAAATAAACTCGTGTTAACTACAATCCTGGGAACGCGTGCAGTCGGCCCTACGTGCATCCGTCTGTATTACGAACCATCTCAAGATTGGGGAAATACACAAAGACACTCCCCCTGCCCCATGAAAGCAAACAGAGGCTGGTTTTCAGAGCCTGCTATGGAAAGAGAGTCGCCACCATCACCTAAATCTGTAATATTCTCTAAAGCAGGCAGAGTAGAAAACAGTAGAGAGAGAAGAGGGATGGATTCAGATGTGCACTGATTGGAGGCTATTAGCTTGAGGGCCTGGAGGCAGATAACTAGAATGGGGGTACCTCATGTGTCAGTTTGGGGAGCATCCTTCCCCTTCTCTGGTGGGTCCTGGATTGGCAGAGAGGCCAAAACACCAGAGACCCATTCTGTTGGAGAAGCTGTGTAGCGCTGCTTGCTTGAGTCTGTGACAGGTCTGAGTTCTATTGCCATATATGGTCTGTCCATTGTCTGTGTTTTCAAGTCTCTCAAGTTCATTTCCAAAGCCACACCACTTAAAAACGATGACGAGTTAAGGTTAGTAATGTATGTATATACAAGAACAAAATAGATTTTAAAGAAATGATAAACTGCAGATCATCTGTTAGTCAACCCAATAGCCTTTGAGAATGATCATAAATGTAAGTTACTACCGTAATTCCTAGAGGCTGTAAACACTGGAAGAAATCTTGGTGGTATCTGGGGCTGATTCTTTAATTTTCTATATAATGAGGAACAGAACGTCCTCATTTCTAAAATGCAGAACAGAATGGCAAACTGATTTGCCCAAGGACATACAACTGATGAAAGGCATGGTCTGTTGAGGTGTTCCATGCTTAGTGTGTACAAATCAAGATGCTCTCTCTGAAATATTTTCAAGGGGAGTATTCTCCGGGGGTCCCCTCTTCAGTGAAGTTTTACTTTAAATCTGAAATCCACACGTTAAGTTAGGTAGAACTAGAGTTGTAGCCATACGTAAAACTTGTACTTGGCATTCTGTTCACTTAATATAAACTATTTGGGAATTCCCTGGCAGTCCAGTGGGTAGGACTCCGTGCTTTCACGTCCAAGGGCGCAGGTTCAATCCCTGGTCGGGGAACTAAGATCCCATGAGCTGCATGGCACAGACAAAAAAAAAAAAAAGTAAACTATTTGACTCCTACTGTAAAAGGGTAATGTCCAATTCTGCGTGTTAGAACAAGCCATTCCACAAACGTACACAAACTTTGACTTATTATATGGGCAACACCACATCTTGACAGGCATATCAAATGTGTTTGCAAAGTTCCTAACTTCAATATTTATCGAAGATGGCAAAAAGCAACTCTTTTTTTTTTTTTTTTACGGTACACGGGCCTCTCAGTGTTGTGGTCTCTCCCGTTGCGGAGCACAGGCTCCGGACGCGCAGGCTCAGCAGCCATGGCTCACGGGCCCAGCCACTCCGCAGCATGTGGGATCTTCCCGGACCGGGGCACGAACCCACGTCCTCTGCACCGGCAGGCGGACTCTCAACCACTGCGCCACCAGGGAAGCCCAGCAACTCTTAATTAGTTACGCTTAATAACCTAAACACATAAGGTGAGCCTGTCATGTAATTAACGACAAGAGCATCATTAGATAATTGTCTATGTGAGGGAGATTCTGTGTTTTTTGTTTTAAGCATTATTGTTGCGCTGCAGTTTCTCATTCCCGTCCTCTGACTTCCTGTGCATATTGAAAGAAGAGAAGTCTATTTCTAGAGAGGGAATCTTGCAAACAATGATCGAAGTGTAAATGCATGCAAATTCAGGGCTTCACCTTAATACCTCGCTGGCTAATGCTTGTCGGCAGCCACTTCCAAGGTTTTGCTGATTAGCAAACGATCTCAAATAATTATTATTTCATCTACAATTACAAGGATTCGGAGCCATGGCTTCCAGACCAGAGACTGTCCTACCTCTCATCCCGGGTCCTCTCCTCTGGCTTTATGCCTCTTCCTACAGCCCAAATTACCAGTGACCACCTCACTTTAAATAAATCTCCATAAACTCTTCCCTTGATGAAATCGCAAGCCAGGATCTCTCCATGGCTACAAGACACAAAAGGGCATAGAACTCACAAATACGGTCTGTGATGTGGTGAGAAAAACCTCACGTACCGTCATTTGATTTCTAACTCCCCCCCGTTATACCTTTTCCAAACCACCGTCACATGTGTTAGCTTTCAAAATTCATACTTGCTGTCTGAAATCAGAATTCTCAGAACACTCAAGACAGTGTTTCAAGGAAATAATTTCAAAATAATTACAAGATAAGATGGAAGTGGCAGCGTATTGCTTTCTGAGGTATAGGAAAAACGAAAAGGTATATTTCACACTTAAGAGGAACAAACTGACCCAATAGAATAGCCTAAACAATGTGGCATGTGATTTAAGAACTCAGACACCAGTATTAACTAAATGTGGTAAAGTAACACCACTGTAGCAGAGAATGGGTTGGGTTGTTTGCCATTTTTTTAAAAAGCGTACCTTTTTTTTTTTTTTTTTTTTGCGGTACACAGGCCTCTCACTGCTGTGGCCTCTCCCGCTGCGGAGCACAGGCTCCGGACGCACAGGCTCAGCGGCCATGGCTCACGGGCCCAGCCGCTCCGCGGCATGTGGGATCTTCCCGGACCGGGGCACTAACCCGAGTCCCCTGCATCAGCAGGCAGACTCTCAACCACTGCGCCACCAGGGAAGCCCAAGCCTACCATTTTAAAGCAAATCCTTGTTTCAGCTGCAATGTAGAAAGTAGAAGGGTAGGACACTCTTAACTCCCGGTAGACACTTAATTACATTTGTTGAATGAATGAAAGAATGCATGCCTTAATGAATGGCTACAATGAAAACTGAAAAAAAAAAAAAGATGAATACAGGCAGTTGAATGAGTTCCTTTCCAGAATCCTTTGGGGTAAGAGGGAAGGGGTATGTGCATTGGTCACATATGTTGGCACATTTTAGCAAAATTTAAAAATCCTTCCGTAACCTTTCAGGGGCCTGTGTGGTACATATTCACAACTTCCATTCCCCTAATCATATTTTCCTGACAAAGGGTACTTAATACAAACCCCACGGATGACACTAACAGGAGAGTCTTGGATGAGAAGCTGCCACATACCAGACCTCCAGCAAATAACTTTTATATCATGAACATCCATTTTCTCATTTCTAAAATGTGCACAGTAAGATCCACCTGCAGGGTAGCCATAAGGATGAAGGACAATTTCAATCAAGTCCCTTAAAATACAGTAGGTTTGCTGACTAAAAGTGGCTGTGACCATTAAACCTACCTGAATAAATTCCCCCTCAACCAGTCCAGGTGATTTTATGAATCTTGACATGTCCTCTAAGAATATGTTATATCTTCTTTGCTTGAATAAGTGCATGGTTTATTTAAAGTGTATTTTTCTTTGAAGTCTTTGTGTTTTTTTCCCTTATCCAAATGTAAAGCGAAAACATTTTGAATTACTCCTGAGAATGTGCATGAACCAGTTTTCTAATATAAGAAACATATATTTTCCTCATTTAATACACGGGACTATTGGTTGCATTGTTATACTGACAACGTGCATGTTTAGTAACAGAAAAGTCTGGGGGCTGTGTGTAATTTTTTTTTTCCATGCAACTGTGGTTTCTGAAAAGTGTAATGCCCTTTACTAGTCTCAACATTTGTTTCCATGTTCCAAGGAAGGATGTACTAAGACACAAAATATCAGTTGAAGAATGAGCAAGAAATTCCAGGTCACCCAGCAACTTGATTGACAACAGTAGGCTTTCCGAAATCTCCTTTAAACACTAAGGTTTAAAAAAGTTATTCCATGTAAAATTTCAAAGGTTCGATAATATCATGGTTTACAAAAGTTATTTCATGTAAAGTTTCAAAGGTTCGATAATACCATTGATCAAGAACTGGCCTACGTATACTGGAACAATATGAAATTATTGATTCCAAAAAGGATAAAGCATGATTTTTAATGAATGATTTATGGCACCGCATAAAACAGCGACAGCAATTCCTTATATGCGCCATCAGGTTCACTCTCAAGCAGGTCCTAAACGTGACAGGGGAGTCTTAGTTGTTCTTTGGCATCTTTTTTTTTAAAAATTATTTATTTATTTACTTTATTATTTATTTTTGGCTGTACCGGGTCTTAGTTGCAGCATGCAGGATCTTTAGTTGTGGCGTGCTTGCGGGATCTAGTTCCCTGACCAGGGATCAAACCTGGTCAGGTTCAACACATGTTTATATTAGGCAAATTTTCCTCAGTTCAGAGTTTAAGGGGGGTAAAAACATCACTTGGAATTTAAAAGGCCAAGATAAGGAAACAGGATCAGGAAATTGTCTTGAATGAGGTTCTAATGAGGAAGGAAGACCTTTAGAGGAGAATCCAAGTTATACGAGAATCTAGGTGCACTTACGACTTGTGTATCTTTTAATGAGCTCTTAGGAGCAAAGAGGGTGCCATCATAATCCCACCAGACATGAGAATCAAGTTTGGAACCTTCTTCTACCCTGAGCTTGGATGGGTTTCTTTGCCCCCCACCCTACAGCATAAAACATTTCATTCCTGTTCAGTGGGTTTGACCACCAACTCTCCTCTCCTCACAGCTAAATTTAGAATCAGGCAGGCTCCTAACCCATTAGTTTCTGATCCAAATTACACTCTCTTTTCAGTTCCAAATAGATTAGTTCTCTTCTCCGCTAGAGGAGATATATTGAGGTAATTCAAGGAAGTCATAATCTGAGTG
Source organism: Mesoplodon densirostris (assembly GCF_025265405.1). Taxonomy (NCBI): domain Eukaryota; kingdom Metazoa; phylum Chordata; class Mammalia; order Artiodactyla; family Ziphiidae; genus Mesoplodon; species Mesoplodon densirostris. The sequence continues at coordinate 133,190,761 of NC_082681.1, forward strand.
AATTACTTTTTCTGCCAGCACTATTAGTTGGCCAAAGCTACTTTTAAATGTTGAAAAGCCACTGGTGAGTAAATCTTCAAGGATTGAGATCCTAGGTCAAACTGATTTAGAATATTCACCAATGACGGAATAGTTAAGAGGGCTTCTCTTACTGAAATAGTCCCACTTGTAAGAAACTACCATTGTTTCAATGGAGTCTCAAGTTTGCTATTTTTGGTGAAATGCTCTTTATTTAATAAGGGGCCATATTATATAAAATGGAATGTGGTTTTAAAGCATTTTTATAAAGATTAATTTGCTTCAGGGATTACACAACTTCATCAGTGCAACAGGAAAAGGACCATATACTGAAATTTTTTGCCCTTTTGTCTATTTCAAAGTTTCCTAACAAAACGATGGAATCCAACAGTGAGAAATAGCTCAATATGACAAAGTCACCTTTTTTTTTTTTTTTTTTTTTTTTTTTTTTTTTTTTTGCGGTATGCGGGCCTCTCACTGTTGTGGCCTCCCCCGTTGCGGAGCACAGGCTCCGGACGCGCAGGCTCCGGACGCGCAGGCTCAGCGGCCATGGCTCACGGGCCCAGCCGCTCCGCGGCATATGGGATCCTCCCAGACCGGGGCACGAACCCGTATCCCCTGCATCGGCAGGCGGACTCTCAACCACTTGCGCCACCAGGGAGGCTCGACAAAGTCACCTTATTCGTTAAGTGTGAGGAAAGGTAAGAACTTGCAAATGAGGTGATGCTCACTGTATCCTCCTTAGTGGAAACAGAATCTGCCTGCACATAACACTTAAGCTTCCTGATAAAGACAAGGTCAATATTCTGCTGCTAAATAATAATTACTCATACCCTGTGCGCACAGTTGGGCTGGTGAAATAGAAAAGCAAAAAACAAAAAAACAAAAAACCCCACAAAAAACGGAATAAGCCAATGAAAGAAAGATTAGTGAAATACTTGGATATATAATCTCAGGGTCAATAGGTCAAAGAATTGATTCTAAAATATAAGTCAAAATAAAATAGGATGTAGGTCAAACTTCTAAAGACCTAGCATTGAGAAAGAAGGCCATTTTCCAACGTGGTCAATTTTGTTTTGGGACCAAGAAATACAAATATTTTTGACTAAATATTTTAAAATCACAAAACAATCACTGTCAATCTGGGATATAAAATAAGTTCTGATCCTCTAGTTGAGGATAAATATTTTGTAAGGGGGATTTTAGGAAGCTATATGCCATCTATGTGGCCAGTCTGGAAGTCTCATTGTAACTTGTGGATGGAATTTCTGGTTCAATGTGGTGAGTGCAGCCACACATTTGCCTACCTCCCTCCTGGTACCCTACTGAAGTAACAGTTACGTTATAGAAGATAAAAGAAATGCCAACACCATGGTAGGGTCAAAAGATGAAAGGGTACTACCATCTTCCCAGAACATTTCTAAATGGAAATGAGACTCCATGGGTAGATAAATGATAAATGAACCTTAGAAAGTGATGTGTGTGGGACCCAGAGATACTATGTAGCTAGAATCATGGGGGGCGGGGTGTACATGGAGGTCTACCAGATAGCCACTCACCCCATTATGGTTATGAAGCCGCTGCAGCACCTGTCCTGAGCCAAAGCCCCCAGACCTGCCTTCTAAATATTGTGAGATTTTCACAGAGGAGCTCTTAAGGCAGCTGAGGACGCAAGAAGAGAGGAAGAGCAAAGACCAAGGTGATCTGAGATCACTCTCTGGACACAGGAAACAAATTCATTGAAGGAAGGTTTACCACGAGGTGAAATACACAGGGTCCTCACTTCTGTGAACTCATCCTTCCCTTTGCTTTTGTTGGGATCCTAAGAGAGCCTGTGTGACCTCCATGGGCCCCCTAAGACAAATCTGCCTGTGGACAGGACCTGGCATCCCCACATTTTTGACGGAAGCCCGTAAGAAACAGAGCCACACAGTGGGAATGCAGTCACTACAGCCACCTACACGAACCCAGGCTCTTATTCAGTAACAGAAGTAGTCAAACAAAGACCAGCTGGTAGGAAAAGAAACAAACAGAATAAAAATACGCCCAAGTCATTCTCAAGATGCCGAAGAACAGGGACTTCCCTGGTGGTCCAGTGGGTAAGACTCCAAGCTCCCAACGCAGGGGGCCCAGGTTCAATCCCTGGTCAGGGAACTAGATCCCGCAAGCACGCCACAACTAAAGATCCTGCATGCCACAACTAAGAGCCGATACAGCCAAAAATAAATAATAAAGTAAATTAATTAATTAATTTTAAAAAAGATGCCAAAGAACAACTAAAAACATGCAAGTCAGGTATAACAGAAGAAATAAGGAAAATCCTCTAAAAACCTAATTAGTATCTTCAGGGACACTCGCAAGGATGTTCCATAGAAAAGTGACATAATGCTATTTTTAAAAAAAGGAACAGTGAATGATAATTACTAGATAGTTCACCCAAAGTCTCATAACAGAACAAAGACAGCTAAAGAACAGATCTACGATCCCATAGGATAAAACGGAGTAAATATTCCAAAAAAGAAAAAGAATGTATATACATGTATAATTGAATCCCTTTTCTGTACAGTAGCAATTAACAGAACATTGTAAATCAACTCTACTTCAATAAAATAAATTAAAAAAAAATATTCCAGAACATAGAGCAAAAATGACAAAGAAATAGAAAGTAAATTGGAGGCATAGCAAAGCTCAAGAAAGTAACATATCACAGGTTACTGAATATAGTTCCCTGTGCTATACAGTAGCAACGTGTTGTTTATCCATTCTAGGTATAATAGTTTGCCTCTGCTAAGCCCCACCTCCCAGCCCATCCCTTTCCTAACCACCCACCCACCCTTGGCAGTCATTTTCCTTACTTCTATTTGAGGAGAGTTTTCCAGAGGAGGGAATCAAGAAACTAGAGAGAGGCAATACATCAAATCATAGAATAATTTGATCATTTGTCAAAGAAAGGATTGTGACTTTGGAATGAATGAGAAGGCACCGAAATGAATAAACAGCCACACCACCACACATCCTGATGAATGAAAACCCAGAACCACAAGGATGAAGATTAAAAGGCTAAAAGCTTTGACAGAGAGAAGGAGAAGATATTTCTTGAAAACACATCTCATCGGGCTTCCCTGGTGGCACAGTGGTTGGGAGTCCACCTGCCGATGCAGGGGACACGGGTTCGTGCCCCGGTCCGGGAAGATCCCACATGCCGCGGAGCGGCTGGGCCCGTGAGCCATGGCCGCTGAGCCTGCGTGTCCAGAGCCTGTGCTCTGCAACAGGAGAGGCCACAACAGTGAGAGGCCCGCGTACCGTACAAAAAAAAAAAAAAAACACATCTCATCACTTCCCTGGGGACTCGAAAACAGAAAGTTATGGCTGCAAAGTTCAGAAGGAAAATGTGTCCACACCAGAGTTTTACAGCCTAACTATTAAACAGTATCAGAACCTTCCCCAACAATCAAGGGCTCATAATGTTTAGCGCACATACACTTTTTCTCATAAAAGCAAATCCTTTGGGCTTCCCTGGTGGCGCAGTGGTTGAGAGTCCGCCTGCCGATGCAGGGGACACGGGTTCGTGCCCCGGTTCAGGAGGATCCCACATGCCGCGGAGCGGCTGGGCCCGTGAGCCATGGCCGCTGAGCCTGCGCGTCCGGAGTCTGTGCTCCACAACGGGAGAGGCCACAACAGTGAAGGGCCCGCATACCGCAATCAATCAATCAATCAATCAATAAAATTCATCATTTAAAGAAAAAAAAAAGCAAATCCTCTGGTATATGTTCTAGCAAAAAAACCTTAAGTACAGGGAGAGATAAAACATTCAAAGAACAATACAATGGATATTCAGTGAAGTGCTATTTCATAGCAGTATAAATGGACGATTGATAGCTAGACACACCGTGGATGACTCTTACAAACACCATATTGGGTGAAAGCAGCAAGGCACGTACACACACAGGGACACACAAAGAGTTCCTACTCTATGATGCCACTGATATCAAGTTACGCAACAGGCACAAGTAATGCGTTGTGACACCAGTCAGCACAGTGTTACCTCAGGGTGGGAGTGAGAGTGTGCCATGGCTCAGAGTGGCCATGAATGGAGCTTTCTGGAAGAGAGTCATTTTCTACCTTATCTTGGTGGTGGGGACCAAAATCTGGTCATTTCATGAAAACTCATCAAGCTGGACACTTACTGTGCACTGTTCTGTGTGTTCTGCTACAAGAAAAAGTCTCCTCAAATAGAAGGAAAATGACTGCCAAGGGGCGGGGTGGGGGGGTTAGGGGAGGGACGGGCTGGGAGGTGGGGATTAGCAGAGGGAAACTATTATACTTAGAATGGAGAAACAATAAGGTCCTACTGTAGAGCACAGGGAGCTATATTCAATAGCCTGTGATAAACCATCACGGAGGGCTTCCCTGGTGGCGCAGTGGTTGAGAATCTGCCTGCTAATGCAGGGGACACGGGTTCGAGCCCTGGTCTGGGAGGATCCCACATGCCGTGGAGCAACTAGGCCCGTGAGCCACAACTACTGAGTCTGCGCGTCTGGAGCCTGTGCTCCGCAACGAGAGAGGCTGCGATAGTGAGAGAGGCCCGCGTACCGCGATGAAGAGTGGCCCCCGGTTGCCACAACTAGAGAAAGCCCTTGCACAGAAACGAGGACCCAACACAGCAAAAGTAAATAAATTAATTAATAAACTCCTACCCCCAACATCTTCTTAAAAAAAAAAAAATCATGGAAAAGAACGTATATAAAAATATATGTATAACTGAATCACCTTGCTCTACAGTAGAAATTAACACAACATTGTAAAATCAACTACACTTCAATTAAGAAAAGAAGAAAATGACTGCCTCTTAGGTTCCATAAAATCTCCACGCACTTGTCAGAGCTCATGGTGTATGCTTTGCAGTGAGAAAATGAACCATCCCGGCGTGAAGGAGATGGCGAACCCACGTCAGGGTTTTCTCATCATCCGTCTATAGGTTTAAAGTCCACTCTGGGATAGCAAAGGCTAGTGGGAAACATCCCAATGGTTTAGCTAACAGCATAAGATGGTAAAGTCGTCTGGACATTACCCTGGCCTACTAGGGCCGTGGAAAATCTCCTTGAAATCTGAAATATGCATGTTTAGGAAAAACAAAGGGATGAGCTTTTTGGATTGAAGGTACCAAATCTTTTTTTCAGACCACTCACCAGAGTGGAAGGAGTCACTGGAACACGACTGCTAAACAAGAGAGGGGATTGGGAGGTGAGCCCACTGGACCCTAGGAGAGGTAACTGCCCTGACCTCCGTCTTTCTCACGAGTCATTAGAAACCCGTCAGAACTTGGAGTGAGTATCTGGGGAGCAGACAGCCCATAGGAGCGATCACAATAGCATCAAGAATGTCATACGGTCAACGGTGCCCTGATTGATGAGTTACTCTAGCTGAACGGACCCTGTGCCAGTCACTCTACAACTCTTGTCCCTCTTACCCCTCACGGAAGCACAGTGAGATAGGGCACGTTGTATGCACATCTTAATATGGGCAAACGGTGGCTGATGGGGTGGGATTACTTAGACAGACATGGGCGTTCTGCCTCTGGAGCTCTCCGCTATGAACTGTAATGATGTACCGATGTTGAGTGACAGGCATGTGGCATGTGTACAGGTCCCCATCTCCCACTGAGGAATGGCCCTCCCTCTCACCTAAATGGCTGTGGTGGGACCACCAGGTGTAGGCGCCCACCTGTATGTCATCAACATCCATGAGCCCTGTTAGAGGACTCTCAAGTACAGGTGTCCATCCATCTCCCATTCAAAAGGATGCTCCTGAGAGCTGGACCTGGCTAATCACAATGACTCATTCCTCTGATATGTTCTCCTGCCCCAGAGGTGCGACATCATCGCAGCAGGTCTAATAAGTGTCCTTCAGAGAAGTTTTGTGTATAGTAGCAGAACAGACCACCCCAAATATGCTTCTTTGGCATAAGGATTTTTTCGAGCTGATTATTTTGAGAAACGGCAGACAGGAGAGAAGCTCTGGAAACAGAGCAGAAGTGACTCTTTTGAAAGGGAAGTTTATATTTATAAAGGAAATCTTCATGTGTAAGGGTGCCACCCACTTTGTACCAGGAAGAGGATGATGCTACACCACAACAGAATCTTATCAGTGAAAAAGGCAACAAGTTAAATCTGCGTAACAAACCTTACCCTTGTTTACTGTAATTTCCATGGTAACCCCACCATGACTGCTCCGTGCCCCCCCACACACACACACTCTCTCTCTCTCTCTTACTTCTCTGTCTTTATCTTTAGCTGAAGATGGTATGTAAGCTGGTGGCTTAGTCTCTATCACGGAGTTAATCATTTTCGCTGGATATGTCCCACATTGACATGAGGTAGACATATTAATAAACTGTTTGTGGTTCTCTTGTGGATCTGTCTTTTATTGCGATGAGGCTTAGCCAAGAACTCAGAAGGGTAGAGGGAAAATTATATTTCCTTTTCTGATTAATCTGGCTTATGCTAGGTATCTATCCCTTGCCACCAAAGGCTCCTTTAATATAAATAGAATAAATCATACTGCTATGCACCTTGATAGGTACATCTGAGGTAGTTTTGAGTAGATGCTTTTTAATCCCATTTTCAAACAACGAAGTTGCATTTCTTTTTTACACACAATCTATTTTAAGGTATTTACTAATCCCAGGGAGATACAGAAATTTGGAACCAAGAAAACCTTAGAGGAAAAAGAAAGCTGAGTGGATAATGAAGATTCAAAATAGATTTTCAAGCAGCAGCAAGCTCCCAAGAAAATAAATGAGAACATGAAAGCCGCTTTGTTGTACAAGCAAGCTTACACACCTCAGGCCGATGCACAGCTGCAAGTAGCTACACACACAAAAATTGCCACTTGTGATTAAAATCTATACGTCTTGTGAATAAGATCATCCCCCCTTTCCCTCACCAATACACATACAGTGACATCAGCTCTGGCAGGGCCTTAAATTGTGTCTCTCTCTGCAATGCTGTATGGTCCCTCCCACCAAGAGAGGTATATTCACATAGTAGGTGCTCAATAAGTATGTGTTGATGAAATGAAGCAAATCTGATTCTCAACAGATTCTGCATTTCCCCTCAGGCAATTCCTAAATTCTCCTCCAAGCCCCAGTAGTTTGAGTTCAAGGGTTCTAGAATTATGCCCCTTTGCCATACAAGTTCTTTTGAGCTAAAGGGAATTGAGAACCAGCAGACGCAGGAAAAGCTCTTTACCGTTCCCAAATTGCCTACACATAGAGTACATACATTTCCCCTTTTGTAAAGGAAATGTGTATAAAGGAATGTGTCCCATTTGCAAAGATGTCCATAAGCCAGGAAGGGAGCTACTTCCAGAGGCAGTTCTTAACCACCCCGAGAGACACTTATCTACACAAGGACACAAAGTTCCTCCCTGACCTCCATGAAGTCACCTTGATGAAACTTTACAAGACCAGGACAAGGTGGCTGCACCCAGCATGCAAGGACAGACTGTCACCTACCAAACACAGTGTCTTTGACTAGTGCTTTCAGGGAGAATGGAGTTAGATTGGGGGAGAAAAGAGTGAAAAGTAAACCCTAGCAAGAAAAGGACAAGGAGAGGAAGAGGAGGAAGGAGAAGAAGAAGAAGAAGAGAGGAGGGGGGGAGGGGAGGGGGAGGGGAGGGAGATGGGGAAGCAGCAGGGACAAGAAATCAGACTTCACGTGGAGCAAGTTCTGACTCCCTTGGCTCAGAGGAGCCACAAAAGGAAACAAGAGAGGACAGAGCTGTCGGCTACAAACTGGCACGTGCCGGCTACCTCTACAAGGATTAAATCATCACCTGCTGCAGCTGCTGACTTTCAACAGCCCCTGAAAGGAGCTCAGGGAGGAGAGCAGAAATGACACACTCGGGGCTCTGGGAAAAACTGGCAGAACGGGTCTTCAGAGAGTTCCATATTTTCAGGAGCCTATTTTATGAGCCCAGTTCTTGCATCTCCTCCTATCTAGAAAAGCACTAAAATCCTTCATGTCTGCTCCTCGGGACTAACGGTAACCTGCACGAGAGTAGCAGAAACCTCTGCAAAAAAATATGTGCTTGGGCTTCCCTGGTGGCGCAGTGGTTGAGAGTCCGCCTGCCGATGCAGGGGACACGGGTTCGTGCCCCGGTCCGGGAAGATCCCACATGCCGCGGAGCGGCTGGGCCCGTGAGCCATGGCCGCTGAGCCTGTGCATCCGGAGCCTGTGCTCCGCAACGGGACAGGCCACAGCAGTGAGAGGCCCGCGTACTGCAAAAAAAAAAATAAATGTGCTTGATTGCGTGTACTCCCCCTTCACCAAAATCACATCTCTACTGACCTACCTCTTGGGAGCAGTTTCTCAGAGCTCTCTGACATCTGAGGTGCTGTGTCCCAGGCTACATCCTCAATTTGCCCCAAATAAAACTTAACTCACAACTCTCACATTGCGCTTTTTTTTTTTTTTAGTTGGCAGAGTTTTCATGTCAGCTCAAAATGATGTAAAGAAAGAAAAAGATAGTGTCTTGCATATTAGGGGAAAACAAGGCATCATATCCCATGAAGCCTGAAGAGAATACTTAGATGAAATAAAGAACGACTGTTCCTCTCTCTCTTTCCCTCGGATTCTCTCCCACACAAGCCCGCATTCAAATCTGGATTAGGAGGTGAATTTAGTATTTATAATCAGATGCATAAAGTGTATATTTCTTGCATCGATTATCCTCTTCAGGATCACGGATATATTGAATTTCAACATAAATGAAACGAATAGAACTCTTTCAGGTCAGTGCATCTTACTAGGAATTACCATGTTCGCATACGTGGGAAAGCCAGAGTAGGCATTAACCTCTTTTGCAGTTAACTTGGGGGATAATTACTGCTGTGAAGGAGGAATATTTTTAAAGGAACTAATAGCAAATACTCGCCTTATGTCCTTATATTACGAAAGTTAAAGTGGAGAAACAGATGGACTGTCTATGGGGCGACAGAGCCAGAGGTGTCCTCTTTCCTTGGCAATGACCTCGGGGGGACAGTGCCTCCCTCTTTCTGCCCAAGAGGGCCTGGCGTACGTGTAACTTCCCACCCACAAGACAAGGAGGCTTGCAGTGACCAGCACTGACGCTCAGCTTCCTCTGGAGGCTGGCACCTCCAGGGTTCTGCAGGGGGGTGTTCTCCACAAACAGAGTCACCACAAATAATACTGCGACTTCACACCCTCCCTGGGGTACCCCGTGCCCCTGGCCCAGATGACAGATCACAGTGCACCTGCTGTCAGCCCACGCACAACTCTCCACGGGATGCTGAGAGCCAGGAACCCAGGCAACGCCCTCCTCCTCTGCCTGAGCACCCCAGGCTGCCCACTGCAACTCTAGGCTCTTTGCCTGGGAGCTGGGCCTGAAAACAACTAATCGATAAATGATTGCAAGGATGCAGTTTGGAGAGAGAAAGAAGCTGGCCATTTTAAGGCTCTTTTCTAGGTATGTGTGCATTCTGTGTGGAAAACGTAAAAAGATACTGCATGCAGACATACAAGGTCTAATGCTTAGTTTATCTTCAGGGAAGATTCCAGTAACTCTTATCTTTGCTGTCAACTCAGAATTTAAAGATAGAGCCCCAAAACAAAGAAAAATTAATGTATTCAATGGCCCATTTCTTGGAAACTTACTTACAACATTTACATAAATGGCATAGAAATGGTTCTAAAGATGATCCATTTAGACCCTGGATTATCTCAAATAGTTGACAAAAATTGGAAAAGACATTGCTGTTCATCATACTATACCTACCTAAATCATATCTACATATATGCACATGTATGCATATAAAGCACTACATACCGTATATGACATCACATTACATTCAAAAGCACTATACTGTTATATATGCATTGTTATATAATAATAATATATATTATATCTAGCATAATAATTTATAACATTATAAATCTATATTATACAAAACATATTAATATATACTGTAACATGTCAACATATTATAGCATAATATATTATTATATACTCTGTATTTCAATTTATTCGATTTTAATATATATGTATATTTCTCAGTACCTTCCCCAAGAGGTTCTTAAGTTTGACAATTTTCACATGTAGCTGAATTACCCTCCCTTTTTCTCGGAACATAGAACCCGTATCTTTTTCTCAGCACTTTAGCTAATGGAAGTCACAGAAATGAAGAGGAAAATCTAATAAAAATGTCTTCTTTTTATTTTATTTTTAGAAGTTCTATCGTGTAGAGAACTTTAAATCCTCCTGAAGCTTAAGAAAGGTTTGGCCTCCACTGACCTCATTTCCCCAGTGTCTTCTTTTTGGGTCCTGAACAAGCAGAGTTGATACTTTACACCAAAAAAAAAAAAAAAACAGACAATTTATTCACCCTCCTTGTTCTAAGGACATTCAATGAATCTCTAGATACGTTTGAAAAATTCATATATCCTTGAGGCAGACCTTCCCATGACAAAATGAAGCAGATATTTTTTAAGAGAGGAGAGAAGAAACGCAAACCACCAAAATCATACAATTATGTAAATATCTGTTAAAATTCAGGCAGAGTGAATGAACAGTCTGGATTAATGCACGAATGTCTAAGGTCTCTTGAGCAAGTAGGGGAGGAAAAATCGTTTTCCTTCTACCCTTCTAGGTTCACAGTCGACCTCTGAAACTCTTCATTGGTGAGATTTATGGGTGGTCCTTTGTAAATTGAGAAATACCTAGAGAATACGTTTCCACGGAAAGCCCAGAGCCAAGATGTGGCTGTCAGATGGTTTTCTCACACTCACAATTCACTCCAGGTAAAGTCTGCAGCCTAAATATGGTCCCTCAATAAGATGAGGAAGCAACTGTGTCTCCATCACCCCCATCCCCACCCCCAATCAGACCTGGTTTAGCTTTTTCCAAGAAGGGAATCATAAGAGTAGCGGCCATTTAAGTAGGGGATTCTCCCTGAATCACCCCTGTCGTAGTTTTTTCATCGACACTCGACTTTACCCGAAATCATCCTATTTGCTTGCTTGCTCACATATCATCTCAACTCAACTCCCCTGCAGGAGGAATTTGTTTTTGTTTCCGTTACCTAGTCTGACCCTCTGTCCGACGAGTGACCTCAGCTTTTGATTCCCATTCTTTTCTGATGAGCAATGCATCTCTAGATTCTGGCTCTGGCTGCATTCTCTTTAAAATAACGAAATACTCAGTGGGCACTGACCACAGGTCCAGCACGATTCTAACTGATCTACGACTATTAACTTGTTTCATCCTTCAAACATCCCAGGGTGGAGGTGCCACCATTTCCTCATTTCACATTTGAGGACTCTAAGGAGCAGAAATGCAGACCTGCCCCCAAATCATGCATCTAGGGAAGGGAAACACGAGGGTTGAAATCTGTGCTGCAGAGAACTGAAATTACCAAGAAGTTCCCATGCCTTAATCCCTGAGCCTGTGAAAAAGGCAAAACGGTCTTTAAAGATATAATTATGGGGACTTCTCTGGTGGGTCCAGTGGCTAAGACTCTGTGCTGCTAAAGCAGGGGGCCCGGGTTCAAACCCTGGTCAGGTAACTAGATCCCACAATGCATGCCGCAACTAAGAGTCCACATGCCGCAACTAAGAAAGATCCCGCACGGAGCAACAAAGACCTGGGGCAGCCAAATAAATAAATAAATATTTTTTAAAAAGATATAATTATGATTACTGATGAGTTGACCCTAACTAAAATAGGGAGATTATCAAGGTAGTATCCAGGTAGGTTCATGCAATCACCTAAGTCCTTCAAAGCAGAGACAGAAGAGGACATGAGAGAAATTCAGAGTACCAGAAGGATCTGGTATAGCATTGCTGGCTTTGCAGACGAAGGGGGCATGAACCAAGGCATGTAGGTAGCCTCCAGAAGCTGACAATGACCCCTGGGAGAAAGCCAGCAAGGAACCAGGGACTTCAGTCCTGCTCTCACATGGAAATGAATTCTGTCAATCACCTGCATGAGACGAGCAGCTGAATCTCCCCCCAGAGCCTGCAGGTAAGAGCCCAGCCCAGCAAACACCTTGGCCTCAGGTGTGTGAGACCCTGAGCAGAGAATCCAGCCACGCCCACCAGGACTTCTGGCCTTTACAACTATGAGATCATAAATGGATGTAGTTTGAAGCTGCTAAATGGGTGGTAACCTGTTATGGGACGGCAGCGACAGAAATGGACCACAGAATGTAAGCAAAGCAGAAGCAGCATGGTTGCTGTCAACAGTGATGCTTCTCTGACCCACACCTTGATACTGAGACAAACATTCAACTCACGGGGCTCTTGGTACCCAGCTCTTTTCTCTTCATCTTCCCTGAGGAATCCCAGGCCTCACCACCAAGCACCTCCATTCTCCAACATCCTGTCCTAAGCCCAACCCCTCTGGTAACATGTTTGCAGGGGGAAAAAGTCACGGACATTTCTGAGTTCAGTGGCTATCTCCCTTCCCTTCATCAAGGGCAAGAGGAGCACCTCACACTCCATCACCCTGACTCCTTCAGCTCTGTCCCTGGTTTACCAAAACTGATAGACTCTGCTATGCATTTTTATGCTGGTCTTCCAGGTGAATCACAACCTAGTAACGTCCTTGCCTGAAGATCTCTCTCTATTCATTCTGTCCTTCCGTGTCTTCTACACATTTGTGAAGACAGTAGAAATATTTTAGATAAATACAGAGGAACAGTAGAGCTATGGGTAAATGTGTGTCTGATTTCTACAGTGGATTCTCACCTGTCTTAGAAAAAGTGCAAGTTCCTTCCCACTACCCCCATGGACCCTCATAAACGGGTACCCGCTACATCACTGATGATGATCCACATGATTCCAGCCACGTTCCCTTCACCCACTGCATTCTGGAAAGAGGACTGCCTTTCCTGCTCACCCGACAACTACAGCAGCACCCAGTAACTGTTCGTTGGATTGATTTGCTTCCCTAGGAGGGGCTACACTGGAATTCCTCACCCCACCCAGGAGCTCTCCTGGTCTTAAGACATTCTTGTATTTTCAGAACTTGGTCAAGAAGGGAATCGCTACTCTTTGGGCCACCAATTCTATGAGCCCTTGTCACCTGGCATATGATATTTAGGCACTAGGGGAGTGTTAGTAAGGCTACTGACTTATCTCAGTTTACTTACAGAATCTTAAAGACACACACTACTATATATAAAATAGATAAACAACAAGGTCCTACTGTACAACACAGGGAAATGTACTCAGTATCTTGTAATAAACCATAATGGGAAAGACTATGAAAAAGAATAAACATACATAACTGAATCACTCTGCTGTACACCAGAAACTAACATAACGTTGCAAATCAACTATACTTCAATAAAAAATAAAATAAAATTAATTGATTTAATTAAAAAAAATCTTAACGAGGGGGTTTCTGAAAAAAAAAAAGAAAGAAAAAAGATACATGGAGAAGAGGTCAACCCATGAAATATACAGTATGCACTAGTTTTGCATTGCAACTTTAATAGCAAATATACAGGCATACCTCAAGAAAACTATCAATCCCTTCTAACCAGGGTTTGGTCTTAACATAGGTATTCCTGGGACTTGGTCTCAGCCCTGCACTTGTTCCAGAGACCCTCATCACATGAGTTTCTTGTCTTGGGCTAAGGTGAGGTGGTACCTGGATGATGATGATGCAAATTACTGTCAATTAAACTGGCATCACAGTTTAATATCTCATGAAACCTAAACAAGAATTGTTTCTGCCTCTGAAGTAAGTTCCTGACTTGCATTTTCATAATATTTAGTATTTAGGCACTATTTATCATAGTACCTATCATAGAGGTAACCTAATCAAATTAAATAAAGCCTCGGATGCTCATTTGTAATCTGTAAATCATTAGAACAAGGTAAGTTGTGGGCAAACTAGAAGCTCCTTAACTAGCCTCCACTTACCTAGTTCCCCAGGGGTTAATTTTACTCTTTTTGACTGTTAAATATGTGAGCTCTGAGTGCAGTAACAAAATCTAGTTTCTGAGCTCCTGGTGAAAGAGCCGTGGGGAACAGACTAACTCTTATCAATATATTTCCAATCTCAAGGCCCCCTCTGAGGACCCAGACTATTGAATTTTTATTTGTTTTCTTCAAGGTGGACCTATAACGAGATATTCCACATCACCCATGCCTCTAGCTCAGTAAGGAATCAACTGAATATCTCAATTAAGTGTTGGTCACCAAATGCCATAGGGGGCTAGTCTAAAAATAACTGGCTAAGGAATTTCCAGGTTAAAGTCGACCTAAATGCAATGTGTAATCCTGGATTAGATCTGGGGCTGGGAAATATATATGTAATCTTGGGGAAATAGACAAAATTTGAATACAAAATGTGGACTAGATAATAGAATACTGTACTTGGTCAAATCTCTTGATTTTGACCATGTATACTAGTTATCTAGAAGGATGTCTTTGTTCTTCTTAAAAAACACACTGAAATATATAGGGATAAAAGAGCATGAAATTACTCTCAAATGATCTGGAGACGAGAGAGAGAGAGAGAGAGAGAGAGAGAGAGAGAGAGAGAAATGTAAATGAAATGTAAACAATTGGTGAATCTATATAAAATGTATACAGTTCTGTGTACTATTTTTGCAACTTTTCTGTGTTTAAAATAATGTTAGAGGGCTTCCCCGGTGGCGCAGTGGTTGAGAGTCCGCCTGCCGATGCAGGGGACACGGGTTCGTGCCCCGGTCCGGGAAGATCCCACATGCTGCGGAGCGGCTGGGCCCGTGAGCCATGGCCGCCGAGCCTGCACGTCCGGAGCCTGTGCTCCGCAACGGGAGAGGCCACAACAGTGAGAGGCCCGCGTACCGCAAAAAAAAAAAAAAAAAAGATGAATACATAATATTAAATAGACTATGCAAACCAAAAAATGAGGTTACAAGATTTGTAATAAACTTGAATTCATTTCCATTGCATTTGTTTTAATCTCCAGTTGCCAGTTTTATGAGATTCAGTACCCAATGTATTTTCAATGAATTCAACATAGAAAATGCATTTGTAGTATGTTTACCGTTGTTTAAGACCCTGGCACAATCTGCTTCATGGCTTCACCTTCCAAAAGAAAAGAACAAAACCCCAAATTTCTTCTTTGATTTGCTTGCTTCATTGTTTCCTTCTTTTAGACGGACATTGACCCTTAAAGATTTCCTTTCACTTTAAAAACTATGTATTTGACGTGGACATGTGCTTACATAAAAAAGGGAACGAAAGGATGGGCTACAGCACTGATTTTGTGAAATCCAAAAATCTGAATTACAGTTTCTCAGTTTTCACAAACTCTTCCAGTTTCCGTACTCATATCATCCAATGAAAAGAGATTTGGAGACCACATTATGTTTTACAACCACTGATAGCACTTGAACTAAAAACATTCTCTTGTCATGTCTCGTTCGTCCTCCTGAGCCATCTTATCCATCACTTACCCCTACACCATGTGGCTGTGGATTCGAGAATTGTTTAAATTCAAATCCACTGTCTTCTGTGCTTTTGCTAGTTTATCTTGTGAAACTTTAGTGATGATGCTGCATTTACCTGAGCGTTACATTTGCTGTGTCCTGACTTTCCAATGAATAACTGAAATGTAGCTAGAAGATTTTCCTCGGTCAGGGCGCCTTTCAATCTTCCATGCCCTCAGGATCCAGATTTAATGTGAAGGTGCCTCTGTAGGAAGAGAGCAATCAAATTGTCTCCCAGGTTGGATGGAAAAGTTTCTTACACGGTTACCTCGATTCAAGAATTGCAAAGGAATAAATAAACAATAAATGGTTTTGCAGTGCCAAGAGGATAAAACAGCCAGCAGAAATGGGAAATAATTCTTATCACACCAAACTCGAAGCAGAAGAACTCCTGCAGTTTAAAGAATGTGGCTCTGGAGACGTAGCGAGTCCCAAATATGTCTCTACTAAAATTTACTTCGGTCTACTTTATGGTATCTTATTAGATACCATAGATTCACAGGTTGGAAGCTTATTAGATTCACAGGTTCGAAGCTTCCTTGGGGGAAAAAATATGATATCATAAATTAAAAGGATTCCTAGATTTTTGTAAATTGAGTCTTATCTTGCCTTTATCTTGTGTTTGTATTATATAGGGGACCATCTACATCAAAGCAATAAATCAGACCACCAAAAATCCGAATTTCCAGACACACAGTGATTAATCCAGAGCTTACTAGGCTGAAGTGACTCCAATGTAAGAACACAACACAAACAGATGATCACCTTTTGTCTTAAAACTTCCTCCCTCACACGGGGCCAATCAGAGTCCTCCTTCTGGGGACAGGACTTTGGATCTAAAAGTATCCCATCCAACATGAAATGGTTTCCTGAAACCGGAGACAGTTACGTGGCAGCTAAGTGGAGAAAGACAAACCACAACAAAATAAGAATGTAGCACGTGGCCATGTGTTAAAATGTAAAGTTTTCAGGAAAAGGTAAGAATTGTGACTCTCATGCAGCTATAAAATGAATAGGCATTAAAGATTTCATTTCACTCCTATAGGAAAGAGGCAGGAAGATGTTACCATCTGTGGCAAGGAAAAACCATCAATGCATATGGAGTAAAGGAACCGAATTTCAAAGGAAGCAAGTATTTTTCTTTCACTGGGAGGAGGAAAGTCTCCACAGTCAGCTAGCTACAATCTCAAAAGAGATACAAAATATCTAAAAGACGATGAAACAAGCACTAGAAATCAGGCAGCCCAGAAGGGTGTGCTACCGGAAATGCAGAGATTTCCATGGAAGTACATCTGGTACCCTTCCACCCTCAAACACACCCCCACCTCCACCTCTGTAGTGGAGCAAAATTTGCCCTCTCTCATCCCCCTCCGATGTGTTTCTTTGGGAAGAGGATTAATTTAGGCTGATTAATTTTAATTAACAGAAAACTCAGGAAGTCTTTCTTTTTACCTCCCCTTGGCTGCCTAAAGAATTTAGATACAGGGCTTGTTGTTCCTGGAATGGAGCATCACCAGACATGTGTGCAATGTGCAAAGAATACGGGCCATGTGGGGTGGGGAAACTCAGCAGGGCCTGGAGATCGGAGTCCACTCCATGTCCCACTGTCTGCATTGGTCCTGCAAACACGAGTTTATAAAATTTCCTTTTCCATCCCCTGTGAATTGCGTTCCTTCTCTTTGAATCCCAAATCACTCCCCTAACATCCTCTTTTGTCTTTAGCTGAAGATGGTGTTTAAGGTGAGGGGTTCAGTCATTTTGGAAACTGACTCAGTTTTCCTGAGTTTCTCTCATGTATACATGATATTAAAATTTTATGTGATTTTTCTCCTGTTCACCTGTCTCCTGTCCATTTAATTCTTATACCTGCCAGAAGGACCTGGAACAGCAGAGGGAAATGTCTTCCTCCCCAACTCCCCTAATGCCACAAGTTTTAATCTGATCTCTCATTCAGGGTCCACACCGAATGCTATTTATACCATAAAGCCTTATTTCATTCCCTCTAATTTGAATTACAGTGACTCATGTGTCGGCATTTGCATTCCTTTGGTCTATACCAGAGTCTTAAGCAAAATAGACACAGTTTAATGAAGTTTTGTGAGATGAATGAATGAACATTGCTCATTCCTGTTGGAAGTCCTCTCTCCCTCTAATGGATATCCCAATTCTGTAAGGCATGTACGCGTTATTTTTACAGCCTTCACATCTGTGGCAGTCGACGCTTGTTTGCATATCTGCTCTGGGCAAGAACTATTCCCAGAACCAGGGGCACACACATTGTGCATACCACACACACAAACACACACACATTCTCTTGAGAAGTTCTCCCCCAGTATCCCAACATACTAAGATGAGTCCATTAAACACGCTGGCACTGGGAGGTCTCGCCCTCTGGGCAATCCTAATTATACCCAGAGAGGAATGATGCCAGGGGACACATACAAACATATTCTCCTCCATCAGGAAGTTGGAACTTCCTGATGTTGGAGATTTAGAGGCACTGATCCTTTGAACCCAGGTCCAGCAGAGTCAGCATACTAGAGGGATGAAACAGCCTCATCCCGTGAGCATGCAGAATTGGTAAAAGCAGGGTAGGGAGAGATGATTTTCAGAAAAATGTAAAAGCATGGCTCTCACCACAGATAAAAAATAAACACATGTTGAGGATTTTATTTCACTCTGTCAACGAGACACCCAGACAGATGTTATCACTGGTTCAAAGTGGGGAATGAGAGGGGCAAAAATGAACTGTATGGAGCAAGGAAACTGAACTGTAATTGGAGGCAACTCCTTTTGGCCGGGAGGTTGTCACTTAAAACTCTGCTGATGGGCTTCCCTGGTGGCGCAGTGGTTGAGAGTCCACCTTCTGACGCAAGGGACGTGGGTTCATGCCCCGGTCCGGGAGGGCCCCACGTGCCGTGGAGCGGCTGGGCCCGTGAGCCATGGCCGCTGAGCCTGCGTGTCCGGAGCCTGTGCTCCGCAACGGGAGAGGCCACAACAGTGAGAGGCCCGCATACCACAAAAAAGAAAACAAACCAAAACTCTGCTGAGCAGGACAGTCTGTAAATCTATCAGTTACCTCCAATTTACAAAGGGGTGCACAATAGCTCAGAGACAATTAACAGGATGACAGCCAGCATCCTGGAGGAGTGCAGGAGAGCTGATGCATAGCTTTTCACTAAAGTGCATTTTTGTTCTCTCCAAGATCACGTGGGAAGAGGCAGGGAGAGCTAAGGCCTGTCTTCTAATATCTTTGCTGTGCATCGTTTCATTCCTCAAGAGGCCCTGCTCTACACCCCCCTACCAGTTTCCGAAGGATGCTGTGCATCCCTGTAATAAATTCTGTTCATTTTGTTGAGCACGTGTAACAGGATTTCTATTGTTTGCAAACAAAAGCGCCTTTGATAACATTCATGTCATCAGGGGAAAAAAAAGAGGTAAAACTTGCTGATGAGACTCTGAACCTTTGATTTCCTTCCTTTTCCAGAATTGTTTTGGTTAAAGACCTAGGGTGCCCTGGATAGACAGTCACATAGGTCCACATAGTTCCCGAGTACCTCGATGCTGGTGTGTGGTCCAGAAAAACATACAATAAAATAAATAATGGAAAGAAGCAATGGTCTTAGATGACCGTACTTGGAACAGGTGGTCAGGGTCATAACATCGTCATCATTACAAAGGAATCTTTTCTTGAACAGCAGAAGGTCTAGAAACACACGGCCAGCATTTCTACTCAGCAACCGTAGACTGACGCTGAGTGCACACCTGTCCCACACCACCTGGAGTTCCCACCCAGACAATCCCATCCTTGAGGGTTCTCTACCTGGCCCCCAAACACATCAGTGTCCAACCCTGCCCTGACCCCCAGCCCCATTGTCTGGCCTGCAGGAAGACTCTTGCTCCCTCCCTGCTTACCTCCTACAGCCTGGGCTGCCCAAGGATATCTGCTATTCCCCTTCAGGCTACAGTTGACATTCTTTTGTCTTTATTTCACCTGGAGTGACTCTGAGTCTACAGAGGAACTTTGTCACAGTTCCTCAGATATTACCTTGCTTTACCGATGTATGGGCCCCAACAAACTCCCCTGAGGTTATAGTTCAGAAACTGTCATTCAGACTCAATCTTCCTATCAAAACTCATTGGTGTTATATATATAAAAAACAAAAAAAACAAAAAAACAAAAAAAACACACAAACATTTTGACCACACCATGGAAAGACTTCTACAAAAGTCCCAGGTAAAATGTCATTTCTCACCCGAGTGCCTGGAGAACGCTACCCTTTTAACATTTTTTCAAATTTTAAGCATCTGTTCATTTCATTTTGCTTTATAGTGCTCTTAATTTCTTATTTCTTACTAATAATTCATAGGCTTTCAGAGAATGATTTAGCTACCTTTATTCTTTTCTCATACACAGGCTAGATGAAAATGAATGACTAAAATAGATGAAATGGTCTCTTGTTAAGAAAATTATAAATGCTTAAGTCACCCTAATTTTTTTTTTTTTTTTCGGTACGCGGGCCTTCCACTGTTGTGGCCTCTCCCGTTGCAGAGCACAGGCTCCGGACTCGCAGGCTCAGTGGCCATGGCTCACGGGCCCAGCTGCTCCGCGGCATGTGGGATCTTCCCGGACCGGGGCACGAACTCATGTCTCCTGCATTGGCAGGCGGAATCCCAACCACTGCGCCACCAGGGAAGCCCCACCCTAATTTTTTATATATTTCCATAATAATAAGGAGCTCAACAGAGAATGTTGAACACAAAGGTCTCCACTTTTGAGCTACATTAAAAAATTTGTTCAGTTTTCTAGACTCAGAGCTGGAAGCTTCTTGACTAATAAAGAATAGTATGGCCCTGGAAACTTTTACTTTTCCCTAGTTATGAGCCCTTTTTTTCAAATAAAATTTAACAAACTCTTAGTTTCAGTATGATCAAGACAAACCACAAGCTCACCAGGAATCATTAGAATACTAAGGAAAAGAAAAAAGTCCATCTATGACAAAGAGAAAAAGTCTTTAAAATTTTTTCTTGCAAGGAAAGAGTTGACTTTTTTAAAAGTGTTTCCTCATGAATATGGATCAAAAAATGTCTTTGTGTCCACAACTAGATTGACAAAGATGAAAAAAATTGACGCTACCTAATATCAGTATAAAATCTCAATAGATGTATAGTAGAATGTTGGAAATATGTATAAACAATCTTAAATGTGCATGCCCATCTATTCAACAAACCCACCTTAGAAATGTATCCCAGGAAGACAATCAGACAAAGGTTCAAACAGATGGGCAAACATCCTCATCACATTTTTGTTTGGAACAGAAAAGAAAGTTTAGAAACACTCTAAATATTCATCAATAGGTTTGGCTAAATAAAGTATAGTACATTTGATTCAATGAAATACTAGTGATCTACTTAAAATGGTAAGAGACAGGATGGATAGACGGATGGAAAGACACAAAGAAAAAGGAAGGGAGGGAGGTTGGGAGGAAGGAGGAATTGTCAATGATCTAATCATCCTTGATCTCTTCTTGTAGGAGAGGAAAAGCAAGTTCACGTTTTCTATTTATTAGAGCTGCCTGTGATCATGGCAAAAACCACAAGTTGCATTGTGAATACCAGGATCAGCTGATTTCTACACTAATAATTGTCATCAGCATTCAGAGCTACAAAGTATCTATCATTCCTGAGAAATTCAGGGGAAGCAAGATTCCTATTGGCCCTTGGAGTCATCTGCATCTGATTCATCATCTCATGATGACAGGGTCTCCATTTAATTAACAGGTAGATCTGAGGTTGATGCATGAGAAGGTGCATCAAGGTGCATCATCCCCTTTTCTCTCCATGCCTGGCTTGGATCCAGCTCAGTGCATTTGTATTCAATCTAACCCAAGTAACAAGCCTAAGGAGAACACCGTCAGGGAAATCACTGTCATCTCTTGTAACACGTATTTGTGAATGTAGCTCTGTATTTGTATTTTTTTTTTTTTTTTTTTTTTTTTTTTTGCGGTACGCGGGCCTCTCACTGTTGTGGCCTCTCCCGTTGCAGAGCACAGGCTCCGGACGCGCAGGCTCAGCGGCCATGGCTCACGGGCCCAGCCGCTCCGCGGCATGTGGGATCTTCCCGGACCGGGGCACGAACCCGTGTTCCCTGCATCGGCAGGCGGACTCTCAACTGCTGCGCCACCAGGGAAGCCCTGTATTTGTATTTTATCAGGACTGGGAGTCATGGGATGCTACACAAGCCGTAGAAGTTACAAACATGGGTCATCTGCCTGCACGACGTGTTGGAAATACCTTACTCAAAATTCTCTTTAGAGGGACTTTTTTCCCTCTCTTTTCTTTCAGTGAACAGATGGATAGAAACATGAATTTTCTCCTAAAATGTCAAATTGTGTTTGTTCAACATTTGTGAAACTTGCTGCCTGGGAAACTTGATCAGACAATTTTGGAGTCAAACCAGATATATGACAACAGAACAAAACTGGGCATCTCATATTCTGCAATTCACACCTCCAGCCAACTTATTATGAATTAAATAATAACTGCCCAGGATCTAATAAAAAAATATATTTTTAAAGGTGGAGGTTGTCTCATCCTTAAAATCCTTTCCTCTCTTCCAGGATTCCTAATTTAGAGGAAGTAGAAGCAACAAAAATACCCAAATCAGAAATTATTAGTTCTATTATCACAATAAAAATTCTCTAAAATGACCTCAATTTAATCATCTTGTCAGACTCATCAACAGAGTCCATTCCTTCTGGAAAATATTCTGGCTAAT